>NW_024581639.1:0-102426 GCF_017639235.1 Corvus kubaryi
TAACTGATGAGTGATCTCTCCCGGTCTTTATCTCAACCCATGAGGCTGTCCTCATGTATTTTCTCTTCTTTTCCAGCTGAGGAGGGAAAGGATAGAACAACTTAGATAGGCACCTGATGTCCAGCCAGGGTCAACCCATCACAAGGCATCAGGAAATTACATCCAAAAGTCTGCTCGCAAATGAAAGTATTTTCTCCAGTGTCATTGCAGTGGTTCTGTGCAAAGACTTTTCCATTCAAATCTAATGCATTATTCATTGCAACATTTGAGAAACATTCCGTGATTAAAGATAGTGCCTGCAACACTAAATAAGACACACTTACTGGACCTCTGGAAATCTTTTAAAAATGCTTATTTTACAGAAATTTAATTAGATTGATGAGGATTATTGAGCTGTTCATGCAATATTCCCCTATAGGCCATTCTTTCTCATGAGTTTTCTGCAATAATTAAATTGTAGTAGGACACTCAGCTGTAACTTTTAATGGTCACCCTTGACAAGCAACTACTAGGAAGGGGAAGTGGAAGATATATCTTCTCAAAGCCACACAAGCAGAGAAACACATTCTTTGAAACAAAGAGATGATTCAGGATAAGATAAAAGATGCACTGATTTTTGAAATATTGGTATCTTCTGTGACAAATAAGTATGCTCTACAGAGGTTAATTAGTTATGACTGTCCTTGGGGAAGACTCATTTGAATATTTTAATGAATGTCACAAAACAAAAAAAAACCAGATAAACAAAGAACTCATCCTTTCCTCATCGTGTTTCTGCATTTAAGTAGCTTAAAAAATACTAGATTCAAAATCAAATAAATACATGCTCAGAACCAGAGATCTAAAAATGTATCAAGAAATATTTCTGGGATGTCTCAAGACAATTTTATACCACAGATTTTTTTAAATTATGTCTGGTTTAGGGTTTACAAAGACAGTTGTCTTATTCATTCAGCATTCAATTGTGCTCAGGTCTATATGATTCTAAGAATATGCAACTCTTTTCAGATATGGTGTGATATTCACTGTTGTGTAGTCTCTGTCTAACAATTATTTTCTAAGGGTGATCTAGATATGCATGTGTTGTGTACAGAGCTATTAAATTGACATAACTACCAGATTATTAGTATGCTCCATTATTACTGGTCTGTGGGGAGAGATAAGATAGAATTGGGTTGAGGGCTGTGGGACGTGCCTGCGGAAGCACATGGCAGCACAAAGGAGCACATGGCAGCACACAGAGGCTTGTCTCCACTGGACCCTGAGGGGAAGAGGTGTCACATGGCAGAGCCCTATGGAGAGGAGCCTGTGGGGAGATGACGGATGGGTGAACAGCGAGTGATCACCCCATAGAAGGACATTTAGAAAGTGTGTTACTGACGTGGCATCATGGGATAGTCACATAGTGAGAACTGCCATGTAAGGAAATACTGTGCCTTGGAAAAGTGTATAAAACCAGCTCATTCCTTTGAATAAACGATTCAGATCCCCTGCCGGTCTGGGTCTGTGCCTCAATCGTTATACGGGTCTGTATCAGAATTGGTTGCATGGCTTAGGTAGTAGATCCTTCTAGTTGCCAAAGGGCATCTTTTCAAGGGAAGTCTAAATGGTGAAAACCCTGGCCCCATTTAGTGCATTAGCAAAACTGACAAGGTGGTTTGTCAGTCTACACTTAGAATTCCTAAATTGGAAGCATCAACCATAGCACTGAACTTTTCTGCTTGTATACTATAAAAAGCAAGAAGTATGACTCTAGAATACTTACATAGAGATATATAGATTTCAGTTAAATATTCTTAGCATATTCCTTTGTCTTGGTCTGAATAGATTTCCCTTTCTTTTCGTAAGCATATTTGAAAATTAACACAATATACATTCTCTCACTATTCTAATTTAACTTTGATATTATTGAAAGAATTTAATAGAATGAAAGAGTTATTTTCATTACATTATTGTTAATCATATGAAATAAATCTATCAATAGAATAAGAAAATTCACTGTAGTCTAATCAACAGCCTAAAGCAGGAAGGGAGAAATTTCACAGTATCTTACATCCTACTTATAGGTGCTTCAGCAGTGTACATCCCTTTTAATGCATGGCAGTTAATATGTGCCACTTAACCTTTTCCATTTCAGGCTCCTTTCAACACTAGATAAAAGTAGTCAGATTTTCATACACCTGATTCCAGATGAAGAGAAAATCAAGACATCTCAGATTTTTACAGTGGGGCAGATAGTCCAATATGAGCCAGTATGGACTAGAAAATTCTTTTCTAACATTAGATGTAATATTTCCCAAATCCTGTTTAACCACAGAATGACTGCATTGAAATGTTTTTAATGCAACATAACCAAATTTTCTGTGGGTTGTCATTCTGATGTAACAGAGGACTTACAAGTGTAGTATGCAGCTCTGAGATCTGAAGTAATCACAATAAAAATACTTTGTTGGCTTATTTTCTGTTCATCTTGAACAGAAAAGCAGAGCTGTGAAATACATTTGCAATTTTTTTTTCACCCCTAATATATAATTTGAATGGTCATGTTAAAATGTAAATTATCAGGTAGATTGAATTTAAAGAATAGTCAGCTTTGTACATTGCAAAGCATATATGACAATCAATAAGGAAGCATATAGAAAATATTTTCATTGTACCAGCTTTTTTTTTTTTTGAGGAGATTGGTGAATATTTGCTTAATTTCTTTTATCTTTTTCTTTAATAATGTATGTCTACGTTTTAATAAATAGTATGTCGACAAGTTCATGTCAACAAAGCAGCATAACCTATAACTAAACTGGACACATTTGCTACAAGAAAAGATGGAAGCCCAGAAAAATTTCAAGCAGCCTAGATACCAGGAGCCTAGAGGACTATTTCATGGTGCAATAGGTAGGCTGGTTATCTAATGCCAACCAAATTTTTAAAGCCATTTTGATACTTGTTGGACTTGCATGGACAAGTGTGAATGGGTTTGTTGAGGGGGTGTTCGTGTACTTCAAAGACTTTAAAATAGGGTTCTGTCTGGACCACATCCTCGTGTAGTTGGAAGAATTTGTAGGTAATGTCCCTGCTCTCCAGAATAATTCTATGCTTTTTAATAATCTGTTTGTTTTAATGGGGTCAAAAGGGAAAGACTGAGAAGGAACCTATTAGTTACAGATTTTGGAATTCTAAACAACCCTGGAAATAGCATACCTTCCTAGATCATCCCAGGTACACCAGTCTCACCAGAGTTTAGCAAGACATTGACTTCTGGGTGTGATGTGTTATGTGTATTCTGACCCTGAAATCCTACTATGTTATTGTAATATGCAAAATACATATCGTTTAGTCCTACTTGGTGTGGGAGCTCGGGGCATTCCACAGCCTCAGATTTTCCCTTTATTAGTAGGCAATGGGCCCTCCATTTCAAAGGCAGTTTACCTTTTAACCACCAGGGGACAAGTATAAAGGTATATAAAGGTATATTTGGTCATTTCCAAAGTTGGGGTTCACATAAATTGAATGATCTGTGGGTGTTGCAAAAAATCTTAGGCTCTGCTCTGCTGATATAGGGAGAGCCACACAATCCCCAGGTTTGTCTGATTCCAAAGATGTGTAAACCCCAAAATTAATTCCCATGTAGTATTTTGTGGAATTATGACTTGCACTCCCTGAAGCTGGCTTCCTGGTTTTAGCGGTGGGCACACATAGCCTCATGTATAAAAAGGACAACACATATGTATCAAAGTACAATTATTCCTACAAATAAAACAACAAAACATAATGTTGTATAAATTATGTGAAGTGTTTCCTCTTCTTCCTTTTGGTTTTAGATTTCCACCTTTCAAAGTTCAGAATAGAAACTATTCAATCTTTTTACTCTTCACTGACCAGCAACTGCTCAATGGTTTGTTCAATTCAAATGAATCAACAACCTTTGTCTTAATCATGAATATGAGGTATTACACTACTTCTAGGTTGTTATGGTTTGCCATACTTATATACATTATATTAATGTTAACAAAGATTTCTGGTATTCTTGCCATTGTTCTCTGTGATTGTCTTAAACCCATAAAGTAACAGTTCCTTCTGTAGTTTGATAGTAATTATCTCTACCTTACTGCTGGATTCTGATGTTTAAAAAGCCATTGTCTTCTCCCCTATCACCCCATCCTGATTGTACTCAGCAGAGGAAAGTGCAACCTGTCCTTTTCTCTTCAAGTTCCACTTGATCTACTCACTATCTTTTTAAAGTAACACAATAGCCTTTTGCCAAAAAATGGGGAAAAAAGACAAAGTTGTCGTCTATTGGATCCTGTGGCAATGAATTTCATATTTAATGAAACAATAATCCCTTCTGCTTGCTCTGAACTCATGATCTAACTTTACTAGATGTCTCTGAGTTTATTATGAGGAAAAGAGTGAAGTGATTGTTTCTTAATCATTTTCATTAAGCTCGTCAAGATTTTTGGATCTCTTTCACATCCCTCCTCTAGTCATATAATCTCTATCATATGGATCTTTATTATCTAAGTTGTCCTTGTCTGTGCTTTGACATTAAGGGGAAGGATGTAAAAAGGAAGGAGTTCAGAACCACATTCATACTCAAGGTGTGAAGACACTGATTAAACACAGATGAAGGAGAAATTAATTACAATGGCTGATGATTAGGCAGACAGTATGAGAAGAAAATTTATGTGGGGAAAAGCGTTAAGGAACATTTATGTTGTGGACTACCCAAGCATTAAAACACTCTATCCTTAATGCTATGAAAATTCAAACACAGAAAAATTTGGAAAATTTCTAACATTTCTAAAATGAGAATACAGCTACTTAAGAAATCTTTTCTGCTTTTAAGACATCATCCCTAATCTTATTTAAATAGCTTAGTTTCTTACCTGGTGTTTGGCTTAACTCTTTTCTTCTTTCTGTCCTCTTTTTTTAGAAACTGAAAAAAATCCCAAAAACTAAATACAAAGATAGCATAACATAACAAAAATCCTAAACTTTTAACTAGAAACATTCCAGAATTTGCACTTAGTATTTTAATGCTTTATATCAACATCTGGTTAATATAAGAAAGTTGACCTCAGGGATTTATTTTCCCCTCCAGGTTATATCTGAGATTAATTAAATAGTTAAATGCTTCCTTATATCCAGAATGATATACAGTTTTTTGAACCAGATCAGAGCCAGGTTCTATAAACTATAACCATGAGCTTGGTGATGTGGATTTTGTTATTCTACAGGGCTCAGGAACAAAATTTTTCATTCAATTGTTCTGCATCAACAAGATTTCAATAGAGCTCAGCATATTGTCACTCCCACTGCAATGCTTATGGCCAAACTTAGAAAAAACCATAACAGCTACTGAACTGAGGCCTTTCAAAAATCTGGCAAATAGTAACATCCTGAAAAGCTGAAAATTATAGCTGATGACTTTGCAGTTGCTTTATTTTAGATTTTTTTGGTTGTGATTAAATGAAAAATATTATTTTCTCCTATATTCTCTGTTTGTTTAGCAAAATAGGTGCTTCTCATATTGCCCCTCTGTAGGTACAAAAATGCTGTTAGCGAGGATTTTCTTGTTATTTTCTAAGTCCGTGAGAGATTTTTCTCTCTCACAGAAGAGGTAGCAGGGAATATAAACAACCAAGCCACCTGCAACCTTGGAAAGTCTTGTTTATGGTATAGAAGAAAATATTTTGATAATGGATGTTTTAGGATTTTGGCCAATCGCCCCCAAGGGGTGGCTGGTCCTTTGTCCAATTAGACTATGAAGAAAAAAGTCTATAAAGAGTTTGTAAAATAATTAAATAAATCAATCTTGCTGCACAATTCCTGCCTGCTGGATCTTCTTCTCCTCCTCCTCCCTATGGCTGCGGGACACGGTGATATACCGTAGGAACCAGGCCTGCAGTAATACCCCTCTGTATCTAAAAGGGAGTGATGATGAGGAGCATACACATGTATACATATTAATAATATCATCAAATCTAGAACTGCTTAGCCTATAATTTTAATTTAATAAAGTTTAAATCTTCACATGTATTGTGTGTAGAGCTGTTCATATACATTTTAAATGCTTCCAAGTGCTCCTTTCTGAAGAGTGTTTAGTATGTGGAATAACTTGCTCAGATTTCATATTTCTTTGATGGTTTAATTGTGGGATAAACAGACAGTGACAGACACTGATGCTTCTCTATCCACACTGCAGAAAAAAAAGAGGTATCAGTACTTGGGTTTATAGACCAAGCATGTGATACCTTTAGCAGATATGTTCATAATCAGAATTCCTCTATATTCTGTTTGTAGACATGAGATAATAATACCTCCGTATCCAACAGTATGATGCTGGGGAAGGGTATATTCAAGATGTCATGATGCTCAGATGCAGGTTAAATCACTGTGAGAGGTCTTCCATTTCAGGTGGCCACATACTAGGTTATTTTTTATATGTAGATATGTATGGGTTTGATTATTTACACCTACATACAAAATAAATTAAAGGTATCCAAGCTCAATACGAAGTATCAATGCCAACTGAACACAGAATGGCCCACATCTCTGCCAGCAAATTGTCTTGGGTTTCAATTTCAGGCAGCTGAAGGAATACAGACTAGCAGGAATGGTCCATGGACTGCCTCTTAGTATTATCTAAACACAAGCTATAAAGTGAAAAACTTTTGAAGAATTCAAAGATATATCAGATAATTATACAGTTCTTATAAATTAAAGTTATCTAATAACAATATAATTATTTAAATGTTAAAGGATTCACTTGCAACTGAAATGTTTTCACATTACATATGCTCCTGATTTGATGCAAAGGAACAAGTGAAATGGCCTGATCTGGAAATACTTCATCTGAAGAAAGGAAGATTTACAGAAAGCTTGAAGCCATAATAGAAAAAGAGATGAGATCCTATCTATGTCTTGAATTCTCAGCTGCCACTTAGAACATAAGCAAATTAAAATAATTTTTAAAAAAATTATTATTCAGACATTGCTTTCATTTCACCTTCTTTCAGATATAAAAATTGATTGTTTTGTACTCCATTTTTGGCTCTTCAGAGATTTATACATGTTATGTAATATATATAATTTATTTCCAATGAGAGCATTTAGAATGCATAGCATTAAGGAAGGAAAAGTTAATATACATAAGGAAATTAAAGTTTAGCTAAAAAATGAAATGTGAATTTACATTCCCATTGTATTCATAGTATTTTTGTTATACATACTTTTTTTTCTTTTATACATACTGTTCTTTCTTTTCTTTCTATTAAATTAAAAATAGGTTTTCAATTTTAAAAACCCACACAAAACAAACAAGACTTTTAATTTTCATTCTTCAGAATAAAAAAAAATTAGTACTGTATATTTACAAAAAGTTGAAATAGAATTTTCCAATCACCACTATCGCTCAAACTTTTATTTCTCAGGATCATGCTGGGATGTTTCTAAAGCTGTTTTGGATACCTGCTTGTAGATGACCTAAATATCTGATCCTCCCATACTTCATAATACTAATATAAATAATAATTATTTAAAAATATATATTTTCAGAACTTTCCACAACAAAAATGATACAATTGTCTTGTGGAGTACTAAAGATTTGTTCCTCTTTCAGGTACAATTTTTTCTAAAGAGGGAATGGTAAATCATTTAGTCTGATCAGCATATCACTGGCCAATAATTACTTCTAACTGTTTTGGTCACTTGTTTATTGATAAAATTTTTAAAAATAGTTTTTATAGACATTTTTATTTCCTTAGAAAAGATTAAGTCTCATTTTCCTGTTTGTCCCTTTTCACCACAGAGCAAACACAGCTGCAAGAATTGCAACCCCTTCTAATCTTCATAGTTAGCTACTTAGGCAGGTGCACAGAAAACACTTTTTGCAAGATGATTCCCTCCCCCATTTCCCATACTTTCATGTCCCACCATTCACTAAAGCTTTTTAGCCTGCTACAGATCACTGAACTTCAAATGATCAGGAAATGGCTTAAATCTTCAGATGTTTTAAACATGAAATATTCTTTTCTTCATTAGAAAAAAAGACATTTTGAAACTTACCACAAAAACTTAGAGAAATCCATAATCTCCTGGGTGTTTTTGTTTCCCTGAATAGTGGGAGATCAGACTCCAAATCCTCTTTTCAATATTTTTAAGCAAAAATGGAAATGAAGTATTCCAGCAGCAACCTCAAGAGAAAAACATATTTCATGACAACCTGAAATAAGACAAAGAGAAGCTCTGGCTCTGTATTTTACTTTTCCTACTAGTCCCTGGCCCTAGCCCTTAAGTAATGGCAGACTGGTGATTTCCCAATCACAACTAGTTCTCACCAGCCTAATTTATTCAACACAGCTATTATCTTTGTGGGGTATTTTGGGTTGGTTTTTTTAACATTTCCAGTGCATGATACATGCTGGTCACTGAGGGCACTGATTTGCTCTCTTTTTATTGAATCTTTCTAACTATACACCAAAAAATATTTTATGTGAAACAGAACTCTGGAAATCTCACAGAAAATACTTTTGAAGATTCATATCTCATGTCCATGCATGTTTCTCTAATAAATATGTGCTGCTAGGACTTAAAAGTTTTCCAGCAGAAATATACTTCTAAAACTATAATTAGATTCTATTTTTTGTGTGGGTAAGAGAATTCAGAATGTACCAACTATTTGAGCTAGACTTTTGTCATCTGTGTTGCTTCTAAATTGAAAAACAAACATGAATACATTTTGATTTTGATGAACCAAGTATTTATCTGTGCTGACAGCCACTGTTACATTCCATCCATAAACCAATGGAATTTACCTTATATAGGCTGAGATGATAAATATAAATAGGAAAAAAATCAGAGTGTTCATAGCAGAAAGCTTGACTGATTGTTAAATACAGAGATTATCAGGCATCACCATGAAGGATTGGTTTCTATTTTGAAGTCTCAGGATCCGTTTCCTTACATTTAATAGATTTATTCATTGTCATTTTGGAGCATCTTGCAAATGATTCCATCAACATGATTTTCATGCAGTTTTGATCAAAAAAAAAAGTGTATCAAGCCATGAAATTGCTGCTGACAAAGAAACTTCCATCATCTCATAACATATTATAATACAAGCTCAATATTTGATGAATAAAATAAGATTGAAGAAACAGCTGTGTTTGGAGATCGAGTTTTCTTTTCCCCTTTCTGCTTTTAAACTAAAATAGTACAGAATTAAAACTTGAAATAAACTGGTTTTTTCTCTTCATTAACTCTAGTAATTCAAAACAAATGAGTAAGGTACCACTGTGCAGAGCCAAATTTAAATCAAAGGCCTAAGATGTTTGGCAAGGTATCTCTAGGGAAAAAGAAGCTACTCTGATATGCTAATAATGTAATGAACTATTCACAAGACCTTTCTCACTCAGGACACAAACATTAACACTTGCTGAGTAAATTATTTTTAGCAATTGCAATTTCTTTTTATTTATTTTCCTTACTAAATTGGGGGGTTCATTATTGTGGTTTTTTTGGCAAGCAAAGATAAAATCTGCATTATCCCAAGTGGACTCCCTATTACTATAAATTGTTTACTAAGGCAAAAATTGAACTTGTGTTGCAGAAACACTAAGTAAAAAAAATATAACTCTTTTCTGAACCTTGTTTACTACTCCACAGCTTATCCAGTTATATTGAAACTGTATCAATAGATACTGGAAGTAGCACAATTAAACTTGTCAGTGTACTCTCCTATAACAGTACTGGTTATACATCATTGCATTTTTCTTCTATTAGTTATGATAAGTTTACAGATAAACTATTTTTCCCTGATTTGAGTCTCAATTCATTATGACAATTCCTAATGCAAAAGTCTGCTGAGATTGTGTATACTGACCGATCCATGAGAGTGCAAAAGTGGTAGGAAGGACAATTTACAAGTCACAGCATCATAACAGGGAATTCCAGTAGGCAAACTACCAGCTTATCAACTAAGAATAATGACATTTCACATCCAAAATATGCCATGCTATGGTCAGAGGAGGCAGAAGAAATGTCAGAAGAATCAGATGTGACTAGCGCAGCTATTCCAGCAGGCTTCAGAACTGATGGAGTGACATTTGCAAGCAAAATTTATGTTGGGTATGCTTCTACTCCTAATCAGAGTCAAACTTGAGCCCAACTATAGTCTAGTTTAGGAACTTCTACACATCTGAGATATGAGCATAGCCAGATGATCCTTGTGAACAGATTGCAAACGTAGCTTGGTACTGTTGGGGTTTTTTTTATTCCAGCCCTTATCTGTACGTATCCACTCTATACTGAATCCCAGTTCAGCTCTGCTCAGAGCCAGAGTGTTAACACCAGCTCCTTTGTCAGAACTGCTGCTTAAACCAAATCTGAACATGGCCTCATGTTGTGTCCTGACACCAGACCTGTAGTTAGGGGAATATCATCTTCTCAACCCTAAAATTGGCTTGCAGCACATTTCTCATAGTACAGATTTGCAATTATCCAGAGCTTCCTGACTTGTATAATCTTTAGCGTAATCAAGACTGACTAATGAATCATACGTGCAGTTCTCATTTTATTAAGATAAGATGTGATTATTAGCATATTCCTGAACCATTAAGGTTCTAATTGTCCCAGTCCAGAAAGGGAAAAATTAAAGCCTACATCCCCTAGATATAACAAAAAGATGGCTGTCATGTTAGCTTTATCTGGCTGTCATATCAGCATAAAGCAATCTAATTTCTAACACACTGACAGAAACCCAAAATTTTTTAAACTATTTTCAAAATATGCTTTTTGTACAAGCTCACCCATAGAAGATGTACAATAAAAGCATATTTTATTTGATAAGTATCTTCCAAGAAATAAAGAGATTTAATCTGTGAAACAGATAGCAGCTAACAAGCAAGCTGCAAGTGATGTCCATGTCAAATTAAAGTTTAGGGCTTGACGTGCTTCAGTAACCTCAGATCTGGGAAAGGAAGTTAACATACCTTGGGAAAAAGGATGTACCACTGATAATGGCAGAATTTATGGGCCACAGGGACATCTGGCACGACTCCCAAGATAAGGAAGAAATTAATAAAACCAACTCAGCAACTGTGCTGAAACCAGCTCCAGGTGGGTAAAAGGTAATCCTGACAGGGGGGGATCTCTGACCACTGAGCCACAGACCACCGAGCCACAGACCACCGACCCAAGAAACCCACTGACCCAAAAGAAGAGAGAAATTGAGCATGTGGACTAATTAGGATGAGAAGTGAGAGAATCATTAACCTACAGGAGATAGAACACTAATTAAGAAGAGAACTATGTAGCCATTAGCCAATGAACACTAATCCCTTTGTTTGCTAAAATGTATAAGTAGTTAAAAGCTTCATAATTGGTGTACATGATAGGTGAAGAGTTCCCCCATGTACCTCAGCACTGAATAAAGTAATGTTGGCTTTCTAACCTAACAAACTACTTGGGTAGTATATTTCCTGAGTTTTCAGTAGCAGACCTTGGGGAAGGAAGGAAGAGGTGCCAGCGCACCAGGTTGGGCACTGCTAGCAGCCACCCCATCAGCATCAACACCTCTGCCTTCCTGGGCCAGACAGAGCTCTCTCATGCGGGACAAGCAGCCTGCACACCTCTCCTCAGTATCTGGCATGGGTGTGGGCATGGATGTGATCTTACAGGGTCACAGGGAGCAGGATGGGTACAGGCAGAGCCACAGCACCACATATCCTGCAGGAGGGTCTGCAGGCCGGTATCCAAGCTTTCCCCAGTGAGAATGTGCACATCTGTAACTCACATGGCTTGGGTCTGCATAGGAGGAGTGCACATAACTGTACAGCATTATGTCTTTGAGAAATTAGTTATAAAAGACTGCTTAGAAATTTGTAGGCATTTATTAGCGTTTCAGAATGTCTGGTCTTGTGATTTATCCATTCTGCCACTGATACTGGTCCTGGATGTATCATTCAATATTTGCAAGTTAATTGCATGTCATTAGCAAACCAATAAACCCTTTCAGATATGATTTGGTTAAAACTATATGAACTGAGCAGCTTTGTGATAGCTGCTGTCTTCATTACCATAAGGCATTCTGAAATAATATCAGAAAAGATTTTCTCTCTAAAATACTGGGGTGTTTCTGCTGGAGCATAGGAAATCCTCAAGGACAGAAATGAGGTTTGCAGCAAAATGACCTGTGGATATCTGGATAGATCTGTAGACACAGTAAACAGCACAGTAATCACACTGTCTTAATCAACCAGTACTTTACTCCTGAGGAGGGTGTTTATGAAACACTTTGTTAAAAAAATATCCCCACAAATATTCTGTGCCATCCTTCTTTCTGTTTCGACAGAACTGCTACTACTTAAGTTACATTAGTGACAAATGAATATGTGAAAGTATTTTAAATTGATTCCTTCGTGTTTGCAAGATTATCTATAATTTAGAGTGGGATCTCTGCGGTTATGGACTCCAGACTGCACCATCTAATGACCTGTCTGGTTTAGCGTGCAATGTTTTTACGCTACGGGTTGGGTTTTAGTTTTGTTTTGCTTGTTTTTTAAATGGTAGCGGGAGAGAAACCCACTTACATTCATTGCAAACAAGGACCGTGGAGCTGCATCCTTTTCCCCCAGGAGGTAGTTGGCATTTTATTGCAACAAAGCTAAAGATACCTTCTATAATATGCATGAATTACATATGGATTTGTATTTCATATTTTCTAAATCCAACTAGGCTTTAAAATTGCTTTACAGACGTAATTTTCTTTTGGTTGTACCCAAAAAACCTCCTGATAACTTCCTTTGAGTGCTGAGGGCAGAGTAGGACACAGCTATGTTAAGTTAGTTATATTCAGAGTTACTGTTCCATGTAAGTAGAAATGTTCCACACAAAAAACCCCACAGCAACTGTAAAATAAAGGGTTAGTCTACCATTAACTCTGAACCTGTTGGTTCCTTTTTTCTTCATAATACGACTTCTTGTATTTTACTTCCTTTTGTACATTTTGTGCCATGGCAAGAAATTTAAAAATAAGACTTTTTCTAATAACCCCAGAGAGAAAAGAAAAAAATATTACTTACTAGCCTTATAATAATCAGCGTCTCTCTTGGCATGATATTTCTTTAATCTTCTAGCAAGACAAGCAGAATTTTAAATAATTTAAACTGAAAGGATGTCATCTGGAAATCACTACAGGTAGAAAAAGAATCCTTGGATCAAGTATTGGAGAAGTAAGATGGCAGTTAATAGCTAAGTTTGTTTCCAATTATTTCTTTCTAATAAAGATGGCTAAGACCAAAGATAATAAAACTAACACCATTTTATCATACAATATGACACATGATTAGTACCTTTGGCCAACCAGTGGAAATAATGGATTTTTCAGTAGCCAAAAAAAAAAAATACTAAATGCTTTTTTGAATCAGATAGCTTTTTTTTACCTACAAAAAAAAAAAAAATCAGAAATCCAAAATTTAAGGCAGAAGTTAATTAAAAATATATATTTTAAAGTAAAATGGTAATAATTGCTTTCTCTTTTGTTTCTTTTCAGACTTTAAATGTGCTCAAATCTGGTACTTATAAACCTTTGCTGATTTTGAACTACATTGTTTTTAGTACACCAAGTACCAAAAAAGTTCCATTCAACTCTGATTCTTTTTATTTGCATATTCTGTTATAGAAAAAAAAAAAAAATAGATTAGATTTTACCCATCAGGTAATTCAGAATGCGGAACAATTTTTAGCTTACAAAGTTGTAAAAGTTCATGCTGAAATAAAGTACTAAGAAAAAAAAAAAAGCAATATTTTTAGTCATCTTTTATCCAACTTGACTTAGGAGGTATTTTTTTAGGAAAAAGCCCTGTTTAACTGGACAGCATAAAAGCAGTTTCAAATGTTCAGAACTAAAAATCCACCAAAGCCAGCACCCTGTCTTCAGCAATCACTACAAAGAGATACAGAAAGAAGATGCACTGTATGCAAGAAATGGAAGAGATAGATTACATTGTTCTTGAGAACTTGTCTAAGACTTGTAGCTCTGAAAATTCTTAAGCCTGTCATAATTTCTATGCAACCTTCAGTGGATTCTATTTAATAAATTCATTTCATCTTCTTTTGTCAGCACATGGTGTTTTAGCAGCCCCACTTTCTGTGGGCAAAGAATTAAAGAAAAGTGGCCACAGTTTCTTGCTTTGACATATTGTGGTTACTAACACTGACAATGATGTTACTAGCATTAAATTCAAATCAGATGAATATGATTTTTCAAAACCAAAAGGATTCAGAGTATGGGTACAAATTGAAAGAGGTGAAATTTAGGCTCAATATTAGATAGAATTTGTTTACTGTGAGGGTGGTGAGACAATAGAACACGTCACCCAGGGAGGTTGTGGGTGTCCCAACCCTGGCAGTGTTCAAAGCCAGGTTGGATGAGGCTTTGAGCAACCTGATCTAGTGGGAGGTATCCCTGCCCATGGCAGGGTGTACTGGGACTAGATGATCTTTAAGGTCCATTCCAACCTCTTAACTTTCCATAATTCTGTGATAATTCATATTCACTTAGACCCACTGATATATAAGCTATAATGGACAATCCTGTTGACTATGTTTATGTGACTTTGCTTTGCATTGAGTTGGTCTCTTGTACAATTTAACCCTACACAGTGTTTGTGTGGTCAGATTTTATCCTTGAATAACCCTACAAACTAGTAAAATTCAAATGGTGAATTAAGCACAAGAAATGCTGTGATTTGCCCAAATCCTCATAGTAGGTGCTGATTACAATTAGTGATGAGTTTCCTGAGGCTTATCTAATGTTTTTGTTATTGGAATACTTTCTCTGTAAAAGGACAACAAAAACTTCCATGTTTTTTATTTATTCATTCCAGCTTTTTTTAGGATCCTACTATGATGTAAAAAAATCTGCTTTTTCTTCAACTTCTAATAGCTATTAGACTTTCATTGTCCTCATAGGTTTTCTTGCTAAGATTAGGAAAGGTTGATGCCTTGGGAATGTTGTCTCTTCTTGCAGAGATACATTCACTCATGTCCTCCTAATTTGTCTTCATAAAAGTGTCTTCTCCAAGGCATCTTGTTCCCTTTCTTATTTTTTAATATTTTGTCCTTCCAAAGCATTCTAAAGAAGAGAGCATTAGTTCAACCTTTTACCAAAGTCCTCACAATCTTTATTTATATTTTTCAAGTCCACGTCCTTTCTCCTCTTGCAGATAGACCTAGCACAACCCATTTGTCTCCTTTGACACTAATATTCTCTTAAATAAAAAACCCCCTTGGTTGCAGTATGAAAAACAAAAGTTACTTTCATGAATGAATAGGCTCCAAGAAACAATTTCACAGCTAAATAAAAAGTCATTTAACTAGGGTTTCATGGCTTTCCTTTAACACAGCTCTATTTTTAAATATCAGAGCTAAGTAAAAGGTACCAGTAGAGTTGGTCTCTTTCTGTCCCTTGCATGAATGGTTTGATGTCTGAGCTCCACTATAGCAGATATTCCTCAAGAGTGGAGTCCACTGAGGCAGCTGTTTATATATATAGGCTTCCCTTACTCTGCTATTCCTTTACACAGCACATGAAAATAACCAGTGTCCTGACCAGCTGCACAGGGACCTACAGGGCATGGCAGACAGCAGACACAGGTCTAGTAGCCCATTAGAATACATACCCTTCACTGTAGTTTAGAACATGGGTCCACTTCCTAGGTGTAGCTGCCAGCCTGGGAGAAGGTGTAGCACTATTTTGAAAGAGATACCTAAAATATTCATGATGGATGCTACCACCATGAGACATGGCTCAAAGAATGAAATGTAACTGTGAAAAAAACAGTTTAGTGGAATGGATTGAATCCCTGATCTTATAGAAAGAAAGGTAAAAATGAGTCATTGTTTTCTCCTGTTGCCAAAAAAGATGTCAAGAAAAGATCTCTAAATATACAATAAAGAAAAAAATTACAGATTTTCTATTTTCTTTTCTAAGCAGTTTCATAAGAACACATTGTTTTAATAAATAATTTTAAAACTATGGGGCACAAAGGCAAACTCAGTTGAAGTGATCATGGCACCAAAATTGACAGTGTCCAAGAAGTGTTTGGACAACACTCAGGCACATGATGTGATTCTTCGGGTTGTTCTGTGCAGAGCAAGGAGTTGGACTTTGATGATCCATGTGGTTCCCTTCCAATTCAGCATATTCTATGATTCTGTGACTTTCAATTATACAACCAGGTATATATGGGAACTAAAATTTCTGAGTTTATGTACAATACACAGAGGTTTTCAAGACTCTTTAGGAAAGTCAAAATTTTTATGAGGCTTGAGAATCCTAAAGGTATTAACCTACTGAATTTGAGTATAGCATAACTATCTATGTGAGATGATTATATATTTAGCATCAGCATTGATTAAAGTCAGTGTCTTAATATATGCAGTTGCAAGCATCAATTTCTTGCCCTTCCACTTTCTGGGATCCAATCATATTCTAAGAGGATTTATGATCTTGTTCTTTCCTTTATGTTAAGACATGATAAGGGGGACAACTGAAGAGATTTTGTTCACCCACAATTTTTCAAAGACACATAGTAGTTAACTTGATGGTTTTCTTCACCAAAGGAATACATCACTATAGATTTATACAAAGTCAGCTTGATTCAGAATAACTAAATGAAATTGATAGATTTAAAATAGATTTTATCATAATGGTTTTCCATTTTCAAAAAAATGCTATTTATCACTATTCATATTGGAGACTTTTGAGTTCAATACTAAGAAGCTGGAGGTAATCTAATTACAAATTATCTTGCATAGCCTTCTTTGCAAATTGGCAGCACTTTCCCTAGTGTAAGGCCTGTTATTCTTTTATTGATTTAATGAAGTAATATGCTTTATTTATACAACCCGCTTTCTGAAGAATGTGTGCTCATCTGTAATGGTAATTTGAGGTTAATAGAACCTGTATGTTAGTGTTGGTTCAACTTGGCCAATTGCTATTACTCTTTTGAGGTAATAATTTATTCAGAAAAGCAATATTCAGCTCTCCCACCTGAGGAGCTAAAGTATCTCTTCAGACACTGATCCAGGGAATTTTCAAATTCAGCCACCCTAATTCAGAGAGCAGAAAGAACAAATTAGAATTTGAAAGGCTGGCATTTCAATTTTTAGTAAGAGTATAATTTAGGCTTAAAAAAAACCCCAGGGTGAAATTCATAAAAACTAGGGGTTGGGGGTTAGCTGGAACCAGGTAACATCAGGGAGTGAAAGGAGGTCCTACTAGAGAGGACACAATCAGATGTGTGGCATGTGATTGCAAAGACAGGAAAGGCAAAGCAAAGCTTGAGATGTCACTAGTAAAATATGAAAGATAACAAGAATTTGCTCTGCAAGTGCCATCAGTTAACAAGGGACTGAGGAAAGGATAACTCTGTTGCTCAACACAGGAAAAGAATGACAAAGGAATGGTATCAGGAAATATAGTCTTTACTGCCTTTTCTGTTTCAGTCCTCAGGAACAGATCAGCTGAGACTAAATGACTGCTAGAAAGCTTCAAGTGCTGAGGAAACAAAATATGCTTCCTTGTGACCTTATTTTTTTAGATAAAACAGCCGAGTCAACAAATGACTTATCTTGGCTCTCCTAAAGATTACAATGGAAATGCATGACAATCTGATAAACATGAAACAGAGAAAACTACAACAGTGTGGGTGGATAGAATAGATAATCCTAATGAGTAATTATCAATAACTTGTGGTTATAATGGAAGGATTTATTGATTGCTGTTCACATGGCATAGAGGATGGATGAGAATGTATATTATTAAATTTACTAATAAAAAAGAAGATCTGGGAGGGACTACAGGACAGGATCCAAGTTTTCAATAAGCCCAAATTCGTGAAAGATTTGATAAAAAAAAATAAGTAAGGGAAATTTAAAGTGCTGTGCCTGTGCAGGAACAACTAACTACAGAAATACAAGAGGAGGATGGACAGCTAAGTGGAATAATAGTTTATAATGGATCACTAATTGAAGAAAAGACAATAAATTCACATACTTACTAAAGAAGGCATGTACCATATTGGGATGTATTAATATCAATACAACCAACTGTGTTCAGTCTTGATCATTGTACTTCAGAAAATGTGTAAGTCAGTGTGAGAGTCTAGAAGAGAGCAGTAATGTTAATCACAAGGTTTAAGAATGGGATTGACCTAAGAAAAAATGCTGAAATAATATGGTCTGGTTTGCCTTTCATTTAGACTCAGAATTACTTGGCAATTCTTTGAAGAATGTCCATTCAATCAAATTATGATAAATGGGCTTATATTGCAAGGTAGATGCCAGTTAGATTTTAAATATTTTTATGGCAAGGAGCCTGAAACATTTTTTACACCTCCCTTGTGGATTACTTTTTCATCAAGGTTTTGTTTTAGTTTAATTTTATTTCTTTTATTCTGGAAAAGAAACTTTATTTTTAAAATCCCTTCCAGATTATATTTAGCTTTAGTGCAGTCCAAGAAATGTAGCTTGTTATTGAGAAGCTGGAGTCAGCAACAAAGAAGAGAGGCTGGGAAGGCATAACTGCTTGTATCAGACCAAGATATCTTATCTGGGAGGTTGCCACATGACATGATGAGAGAAAAAAAAGCGGTGAAAATGTTGTAAGAATTACAGTTTTAGTGAAAATGGTATGCAGCAATGAAACAGCATGGAGGGGTATAAGGAAAACAATCAATATAGTGGGTTTGCTACTCACAGTTCCTTGATCTTGGTACTACTGACATGCAAATTATGCCATTGAAATACCAACCATAGTCAGAGGATACAAGATTAAAATATTGAATTTATTGTTCACACAAATGACTGGCAAATGAAATGAAAGTATGTAAGTACACCAGCTTCACACTGTCATGCACAAACACAACGTAGGCAGAAGAACAGAGCAAGAATAAATATGCTGTACAGCTTCATGTTAGTCCAAATGTCAGATTATCCTGAAAATTTTTACATCACAGTAGAAACTTGAATGTTCAACATTGGTGGTTTAGATTTGCATCAGACAAAATAGTATAAAGAAAATCTAACACTATTTTCAGACTCTGCCTATTAGACCCCAGTTTTGGGGATTTTTTACATCTAAATGTCTAAGCATTTAAACAGTTTAGAAAGGCATGCATTTTGGCTAAAAAATACAATGATACTTCTGTTAGGTTTCAACAAGAGTAGGGCTTGTGAGATCTTCAGAACAATACTCATTTCAACCTTACCTAAAAAGAGCTGGATTTTATTCATTACAGCTAGAGTACCGCTTGGAAGGAAATGTCATTTAATAAAAAAAATTGGTGGGGATTTTTGTATGTCAGAAAAATGACTGTAGAACTGTATATGCAAGACCAGAAAATTATGTTTCATTCAGACATCATTCAATAGATGGTTTCACTTTTACCTCTCCCTTTCTTTATACTAAGGGCTGGACAGCTACATTGGATGCAAGTGCCTGAAGGATAATTCCAAGGGTGAACCTCAAATCACAGTGCAATTCTAACTGGGGCACATTACTTTGCTGCTCTCAGGAATGTCTACATTGTCAGATGTGCATTTAAGTGAAAAAATAGTCTTTTTCTCTTCAATCTTGATCTATTGATCTCAATGGACTTTATTCTTAGGAAATATTTCTCATTTTTTAGAGTATCACTGCACACAAAAAAGGCAATGGGAATGAAAGAAATTTGTTCCACTTACAGTCACCCAATTTCCTGAGATACTATTCCACCTTGGGAAATTCATTTTCAAAATTTAAATGAGTGCCTGTAGTACAGGACACAGAACTGGAAGGTTAGTTTTGTGTTTCCCATAGCCTCATATTTTGAAAGTATTTGTAAAAAATTCTAGATATTTAAAAAAAAAAAGGTTTTATGTTGAAAGGCATAATATCAAACAGCTGGTAGGGAGAATAGTGCTCTTTATAAAATCAAACAAACAAACAAACAATATATCAGAAAGTACTGAACCATGGCTCTTCTTCCTCTGAAGAGTAGGAGATCAGTTTTGTCTTAAAAATGGAAAATTAGAAAATTTCAAACCCTTATTTCCTTTTCAGAATCTTTTTATTTCATGTATGTCTAATAAACTTAGCCAGTATAAAGAGAAGAGTCATAAATGTATTGTATTGGAATTTCCTTGTATGTGGGGGTTTAGCCTCTGCTCCTGGACCTGATTAAAGTGGCTGTGATATTTTTGTCTTTGACTTGGATGATACGTCTCACCCTGCCAAATTCCCTTTTTGGAAATGAAGTTCCTGTTGCAATTGCATTTTCTTTTACATTCATCAGTAAAGATAATTGCAGCTTCTGTTACTAAATCAGTCACCAAAGCTGTCCTTATTCAGCTTCTTGGAGTTGAGAAAATATTATTTGTTATTAACTCTATCTTGAATCCCTCTATCTTATCCTCCACTATGGGCAAACTAAAGCAGCTTATCTCATGGAACATTTTATGAGTCATACAAGCCATTAAATGAAAATATGGCCTTTTTGCTTTATAAATCTGTTCGAGCAAGCACGATATCATGATTCATGGACAATATTTTCTGATTTTATGTGTGGAAAATATGCAGTATCCCAATATATCTGCCTATGTGATTAGTTTCTTTCTTCCTTGAGTTTCTCAGTTAGACTTGACTCATCACCTAGATTAAATTTAGGGGCTATTATATACTAAATAAATAAACTCTTATAAAAGCTTATATATAAATCCATGTCTTACATGTAAAATCTCTACTATTTTGTTACGATAGTGTGAATACATTAATTTATCAATATATCTTCATTTTAGTCTGCTCTAATTTAACATCTTGTTGAATATTTCTCACAAAATTGAATGCTAAAAGCAGAGGTATAGATTTTTCTAGTATAAGTCTGTGAAAAATATTCATACAGAGAACATCAGAAGAAATTGAATATTCGGGGGATAAACAGGGTATAATTATGGAATCAATTAGGAGCAAATTGCAAAAACTATCCCTACATATACAATATTGTATTTTGCTTATTTTGGAATTAGAGAAATTTGAATCTCATCTGTTTATTTCTTAGCAAAGCTGTGAAGGTGGGTGGTTTTTGGTTTTGGTAGGAAGAGGATTTGACTATTGCATTATGTATATGCATAGAAATCAAGGAAATTCCCCAACTCCAGTTCATGAAATGAATGTTAAAGAAAAACTATTTGGAAGGCAAGAGAATTTCCTGCTCTGTGTAGACATAGCATGAGCATACTCTGCAAACCTTCCCTTCAGGTTAATACATAATTTTTCCATCAAAATGTTCAAATATTGAGCCAGACATGTTTTGTTCCAGACATCTTTGTTTCAGTTAGTATTCAATGAAGCTTAAAAGAACTCTAAGAAAGACCATATGTCTAGATCTATTTCCTTGTTTACAAAAAAAAAAAAAAAAAAAGAAAGCCCCATGCTGACTTGCAACATGTCCCACCTCAGGCTTTTGATTCCAGAGCCTCTGTCCCCACTCCTCATTTTATCAGTGCTGTGTGGTTCTTCATATAAGCTAGGTCGTTCTGCTTATTTCTCAGTTTCACAGTTTGATCTTTGACAATTACTTGATCACAGCCTTCCTTTCTCTCCATCCATATCTTCATGGAAACAGAAAAAGAGTGCATACAAAGGCACTGGAAAAGGACTCCTGCTTTTTGTCCTTGTTTTCCAGTGAAACCTTTTAATGTCATAACATTGTGGAAAAAAATGAAATTTCATCCCTGGAAACCCAAAAATGACCAGGATATCTAAAAGCAGAGGATGCAAAAGAGAAGAGGGAAGGGGAAAAGGAAGGAGAAGAGGGAAGGGGAAAAAGAAGGGGAAGAGGAAGGGGAAGGGCTTCTGTTCCCTTTCCTCACTATTAAGATTCCTGCAGAAATGAAGATATTAGTAACATTTGCATGTTTATTTTTTGTGCCTCAAAGTCTGATCACAGAGGGGACTCCCTGGACAGCAGATATTACATATGCACCTATTTAATTTCCAGGTATAAAATGAGAGGTAAGAGAAGGTGAATATTTTAAATAGGAAAGCATGAGATCACTACGTCTGCAGAAAATTTGTTGCTAGACAGTTGTTTTGACTTCCCAGGCAAAAGAGGAGAAGCTTACTATCCACAGGTATACAATATAGCAAATCTCTTCCTTCCAGGATCCAGGAATCATCCCGGTTCACTATCAGCACATCAAAAATACTGTTCAAACCACCGTGAGAAACTAGATATAAAGTCATTGCCCTTTAGAGAAATCTGAAGGGATGTTAATTCACTGGAACAATCTAATTGCTTTAAAAAGATGTACTGTGGGAAAGTATTAAAACTCTCTTAGAAAGGATACCACATAGAGTACATTCCTTCCAATTAGCACTAGGCTAGCCCAAAGCACAGCAGAAGTCAGTCTAAGAAGGTGGTGAAATAAAAATAACAGCAGTAAGGAAGAAAGACACAAAATCACCCAAAGAAACTAAGAGATTAAAATGCAAGACACGTTAAAAAAACCAAAACCACCACCACCATCACCAAAACCCCAAACCAACAACACCCCACAAAAAAATCCCAGAGAAAACCACAACACAAATAAAAAATTAAGATTTGTTTCATCCTGCCAACAACAGCAGCAAAAGATTTTTTTTTTTAATGAAAATGAGAGAAAGTCCAGCAATACTTGGTCCCTTAATACAAAGAAAGGAAATATAAATGAAAGGGAAACTCCTGGGTTCTGATATAATCTGGAAGTTTGCAATGTGGTACCATGCTCTAGGAAAGAATTCTGTAATATAACCACCAAATATTAATCTGAAATTTAGTTTAAAAACCCTTGTTGAACATCCATACTACCACATCCGTGGTATTTTCAATAAATTTCTGAATATTCTGCCAAGCTTCTGTGGTTTCTTGGATTATGACACTGAGCAGTTCAACCCATTACCATGTGCTTCAATTTTTGCATTTCAGACATGGCAGTCTCTCCTCTTTCTTGAGGAGTGGGTTAACTGCTTTTGGGTGCATTATTATAATAAATAAAAGTAGCACTTAACCGGTAACCCATTTTAGAAAGGTATTATCCCTCCAACAGAATGGGCTTCCTACAGAAAGGCATGGGTTAGAAAGGCTCATTCAGCAAACAGAAGACCAATTATTTAAAAAACATATGAGAAAACATCTCCTTGTCTCTCTCTGTCTCATCTTATGTAGATTTTCTTTTTATGTGCTTTGATTTTTCTCTTCTGCAGTTGCTGAAGTACAGTTCCGTAGAGCTGTAGGGCTGCTAAGGAAACTTCCCAGTCTGACCATTCAAGAGACTCTCTGTCAGTCACACTCCCAAGGCCAGAGAATTTCGCTGCTGGGACTGAAATTCTTCCCGGTGGGCAGCTCCAGTGCCCCCCTTGACTCCCCACACACCTCACTCTCACACAGTCAGGCCAGGTTTCATTACCAGATCAACCCCATATTTCCCATGTCAAAATCTCAAATGTCTTGTTCCATAAAGCAATTTATTCCCAGTGCAGTAACACAGAAACAGCCACAGCTGGTGCCTCTGAGGAGGGACCCTCAGCAAAGAAACCCCTGGGTTTTTCATAGCCTCATGTCTAATCACTCCCAAATCTCCTTCCTCTGAGTCTTCACTCCTGCTGTGTCCCTCAGTGTCCATTCACCTGGCTGGCACCACCCTCTTTGTGCCATTTGTTAACCAAAGGGTTGGCTGTTCATGGCCTCCTGTTGTTCTGGGCTCCCACCCAGAGAATCTGCATCTCAATCTGCAGTTTGGAAACTGAGCTCCCTGCTCCAGGTGTATTCCTCAACAGTGTTTGCTTGAGTAAGAATTTCCCATGCTAGCCAACCCAAGGAATTGATTATTAGGATAAAGTCGAAATGTATATTATTGAAATTGAAATTTATATTATGCCAGAATGGCAATATTACTTCTCAAGAAATAACTTCATTACGACACTTGAATCCCAAGCAAAAAAATAGACAGGAAGATAGTTTCCTCACACTTTCAAACCTCTACACTGAAACTATTCCTGAAATCAAGTAGTAGCAAACTCAGGTGGCTAGAATATTAGTTTCCGTGACCACCAAGGAAGGATGGTGACACCCAGTCCTGGACCACAAGAGAAAAACAAAAAAACGATCAGGGTCTGTCCTGAGACTTTGGCCAGAAAGAAACATGTTACACAGAAGACAAGCCTCTTCTACAAGGCAAAGATATCAAGATACTCCATCAAAAATTGTTCATTGAAGGTAACTAGGTCCATGTCCCTAACATTTATAGAACAATAACCATTGAATTCTACACAAAAATAATCCAAAATATCTTCAGTACAGAAAGGAAAGTTGTTAAATCAAAATCTGGATATAAATGAGAGGGTTTTTTGATGGGAAAGGGATAAGCATAATGTTTTACCAATTCAAGGATCACTGAAAATATGTTCCCTCCTTCTTGACTTAGGATGAGTTGAATTATGACAGCATTCCTCACATCTTTAGTCTGCTTTTTTTTAAGGAAGTCAGTCTATTAGAGCTCCAGTCAAAAACAATTTTCAGTGTTTTTGTTTTTCAGAATAAAATCAATGACTGTGAAAATTAATTTCCCCTTGTATCCTTTTCATATATTTAATTAAGCTCCTTGAAAGACCTGATCTGAAGCTGATTGCTTTTAACCACATTTTAAGACATAACTTTTAAAAGTATCTTTCTTAAGTTATATGTATTTAAAAAGAAGATAAATCAAAGCTGTTATAACAAAACACAGCAACACAACTTTTTTCCAACATAGTCAATGATTTTGGTGATTTTTTTTTTTTTTACCAGCATGTAGCATTATTTTATAACAAAAATACAAAAGAAAGTAAAAAAGGTGGTGGAGAAAGGGCTCAAACTTCTTTAAGGTAATCAGGGGGAATGAATTTTTGGTTTTGTTTCAGATTCCATTTAAAACATTGGCTTTTTCTGTCCTTCTAAGATAGTGGTCAGTAGAAGGATGTTGACAAGACTGCAAATGGGGACATTTGAATGCTTGTATTTCACATATAAACAATGTTATACCTTTATTAATGTGAAGGTGCCTATTGGACCACCCCTGACAAATAAAGTGTAAAGAGACATCCTAATTTGCAATGAGTAGGGGGAATCCTTGGGGAGAGAAGGAAGAGATACAGCACACCAGGCTGGGCAGTGCCTGCCACGCTCCCAGTGGCATCACCACCTCCCCCTTCAACAGGCAGCGCCCTCTCCCATGGGATGGGTGCTGCAGGCAGCCAGCGCCCCACTCTTTGTAGGTGTTCCTTAATAATCTCTGGTCTTGTGCTTTATCTGTTGTACTCCTGGTATTGATTCTGCACACATACTTCACTGACTCTCAGTCAATAAAGTGCCATTACTAAATCAATAAACTGTTTCAGTCCTGATTTTGTTTCAACTAAGTAAATGGAGCAGTTTATCTCCCAGAACACTTAGTTGTTTAGTTTTGATTTGCGTTTTTTCTATTATGTCCAGGAATTCCAATCAGAGGTACCATTTGGCTAGACATTAAAAAAAAGTAGTGGAACAAACATTATCACTTTTCAAGTGTGTAACAGTTTCAGGATTTCTTAAATTGCTGTGCAATTTCCAAAATACTTCTTTATTAACATTAATGTGATCAACAGATGTAAAAACCAGAAAACTTTCTTCTCTATGCTCATTTGATGTTATTCAGATCATAAACTACGCTTTATCTTATTTTCAATTTTTCAGCTGAGTTTATCAATATTTTAAGCATATTAGAATTTCATAAATATTTTTCACAATACTTTCTACATAAAATTTAAATTCTTTATTAACTTTATTGAAACTCAGTAAATACCTCAGAACCTAGCTTAACTTTAATGTTGCACTTAGAACTTATATTACATGCATTTCCTTATTTCTGCATTATCAATGATTATTCTAAGCTTTTTAATTGAGAAAGTAAGTTTAATCAAGAAACTAGCCTAGCCAAGTCTTGCTCACAAATGTTTAAGAGTAAGCTGCATGACTGCAGGTTCACTCTACAGAAGAATATTTTTGTTTAACAGAGTGGTAATGGGGGAAAACATATTTTTACTCATTTCCTTGGAGAACAAATTGCAGCCATGTCAAGGTATGCTATTGCTTAACATAATGCAATTTTCTATTTCTTTTTCTATCTGTGTGTTTGCACTAAGAAGCCCTGATCAAGATCATTCCATTTTACTTGACATATTAAAAACACAGAGCTAACATAAAGCCTACTTCCAGGAGTCTATCTAAACAGTTCAGATCTAAGCAGTCAATGTCTTTAAGAAGCAAACATTTAAATCTATTATTCTGAATCATAATGCAGAATTATATCATCTTACCACACATTCATTATTTTATTATCAGTGGATATGCCTTGAACTCCTTTCATCCCAAATCAAGTAAATTAAAACTAAGAAAATTTAATTATATGCAATAATACTCAAACACTGTATTATTTATAATTCAATTATTGCTTCAAAGGCTTGAATTACAGGCATTCATCCACTAATCTGGACATCTTTCCTATAAATTACACATCACAGCATGCAACAGTTGATCTTAAATACATGTGTCTTTTCTTACACCTTCCTGTCTTGATTTTATGCCCATGAAATTGTAGTGCTGGCACTGCGTCACCACCTCCTAGAAAATTATAACACCTGTCCTCCAGGTTACAAACACTGAAGAGCAATAATGTAAGAAGCAACCCTACACTCAGTTTCTTAGCATTTGGTTAATTCTTAGTCCTTTTGTTCATATGTGTTTCTCTGAACTGCAATCAAAAAAACCCCACATTTTTCATCAGCTTCCTCTCTATATTTGATTTTATAAGTATTTGTTATACCTGCCTGTAGTGGTTTGGTCCAAAATACTCATTACTGTTTATCTGCTGTGAGATAAGAATTAGGAGAAATGCAAAACAGGCACCAAACTTGAAAGAATATAAAGAAGTTTATTAACAGACCTAAAAGAAGAAAAAAAATTATACCACCTTCAGAACTCTCCTCCTCCCCCCACCTTCCTCCCTTCTCCCACTGACAATGTGAAAAGACAACCCTTGAGATGTTCAGTCTGTTTACCACTTCCATAATAACCTTGTTCAGTCCATTTAGAAAGAGAAGTCTCTTCTTGCTCATGCTATGAAAACATTATCACAACGAGACAGCCGCCCACTTCCAAATATCGTTCAGTCCATTTAGGAAGAGGAGTCTCTCTGCCTGCATGTGAGTCCTTTCCCCCGACTTGCAGCTTTTCCCGCAACTGCTTTCGAGGGTCCACTCTTGAAGTTTTTTGGGGTATAATTTTAAGGTTGAGCCGTTCAGAAACAAAAACAGAGGCCCTTCTCCTTCCCTGGGAGCAAAGGGTCTTCATCATCTTCATCGTTAGGACTATCTCTAGGAGCATCTCTAGGGACTGAGGTTTTCTCCTTTCCCATTTGGAGCAAAAGTCCTCATCTGGTTCATCTCTACGGACTGAGGTTTTCTCCTTTCCCGTTTGGAGCAAAAGTCCTCATCTGGTTCATCTCTCCCTGTCCAAACTTCTCATGAAATTACAGCTGCGTCAGCATCTGCCTATCTCAGCGCAGGTGCTTTTGCTCACGAGTTGAACACTCCACCCCCCATATCTTCATGAAATTACAACAGGATACTCTGATATATCATAGCTTCACAACAGAATTTCAGCTTTAAGCATCTCCTCTCTCTCTTCCCTCAGGTTTTCAGCTCTTCACAGCAATAAAAGGGTTAATCTCACCTCGGCCTTGCAGCTTTGCAGCTGGAATGTTGAATTTTTCTTATCGAAGTGGAGAGGGGGGAGAGCCGAGCCGCTCCGGCTGCCCACGGCAAGGCAGTGGGGGGGGGTTCCACGGCTGGAACAGGTCCATGGCTTCAGGATGGCCGTGGCCCGGCCCGGCCTGGCCCAAGCAGGGCCTGGCCGGGCCCACTGGGCCCTGCTCGGGCCCTGCAGCCACCTGTCCCAGCGCCGGAAACGAGAGAGAGCTTGGAGGGGGAGTTTGCCTATTCTTAAATGTGGATCACAGAGGTGATCACAACTTTAAGTGGCTAAGAGAATTGTCCATATTCAAACTGGCCAGCTGATAGGTTCTATCAGTTCCCAGAGGAAACTGTAAGCACCCCTTAGCAAGGACGTCCCTTCCGGGACTATGCTTGCTAACCTATGACACTGCCTCAAAACAAGAGCAAGAATACTCAGGTAGCAAAGCCAGACTTTCCTCTGTGACTGTGGAAGTTATATAAAGTATTTGCCATAGTAACACCACAGCTTCACATCCCACCACACTCCCAGTCCCAGCCCCAGATTTTCACATCCGCTTCACTGCGCCCTGAAAAATACACATAGTTGCATAATAAAAATTATATGGATTCAGTGTTCTAGTTTTGTAGTTGCTCTGCTAAAACTATTTTCAGACTAGGACCGTTATTCTGAAATTATCAGGATGGGGTTGGCCACGCATTTTTTCCCAACCCTTCAAATTCAGGAGAAGCAGAAAATGATTATTATTACCTTATCTGCTCCACAGTGAATGTAGAGTTTTGTTGATGTAATCTAATCATGCTGCCCTGGAAATCAAGACTTAGACTTGACAGATGTTTCATGATCTGTTTTTTCACAGTTGAAGCAATAACATATTTAAAAAATCAATTAAATCTCAATACTAACCACAGCCCCATCAACCACAGTCATAAACAAAGATGTGGAAAAAAAAATCCTCCAGAAATACAAAAGAAAATATCATAATAATAGAACAATCCATGGAATCTTGTTTTTCACAGTCATTCTAATAACATCTTTTAAAAATTGCCTGAAAAAACCACCACAAATGTATAAACTCTCATTCTTTGAGAAATAAAATAAATCTCCAAAACAGTGTTTCTCAGAATATGAACTGTACTGCTTGAATGTATGGGAAGAACTTTGTTAACGTACAAGGTGAGGAAGAGTTTATGTGGGTGAGCGCTGGGTGGCACACAGAAAACTTTCAAGGCCAAAACTCTTGCTGCCTCTGCTGAACATAAGTGTTGAATTATTCACTTACATATTGGCAAAATCTACCTAATATTCTGTATGGGGTGCAGGTGCCCAGGTGATGGCAGTGGCAGCGGCTGTGCCGTCTGTGAGGAGAGTCTTGGGCTGCCCCACCCTGGGCACAGCTGTTTCCAGAAGTCTCCAACCCACCCACCATAGGGTGCAACTAAGCCACGCAGCCAAGGGGGTGACACCTCTGGGAAGGGGTATTTAAGAAAGGTCAACATGCTACACAGGACAGCACAGAGTGACAAAGAAAAAAAATTACTCTGAGAAACACTCCTGCAGATATCCAGGCCAGAACAGAACAAGGGATTACCTTGCTGACCACAGTGCAGGCAACCTGTCCACCAGCAGCCCATGCAGGATGTGGTGGATCAGAGAACCATCTGTAGCCTGTGGAGGACTCCATTTGGCAGCAAGTGGACATATCCTAAGGGAAGCTGCAGCCTGTGGAGGTCACATACAGAGCAGGCTCCTGACAGAGGCTGTGGCCTGTGGACACAATCCACACTGAAGCAGTTTGTGAAGGTCTATACCCCATGGGAGGGACACCTTGCTGAAGCAGGGGAAGACAGTGAGGAGGAGGAACAAGAGGCAGGGAGAAGCTGCTCTGGACTGACCAGGACCTCCATTCCCCTTACTTCTGCACTACTCAAGGACTAGAGGAGACACAGGAGTCAGAAATTGAGGAGCGAGGTTGAGCCTTGGAAGAAAGGAGTTGGGGTGAAGCATTTCACAGGTTGACATTGTTTCTCACAACCTTAATATGTTTTTAATTAACAATAAACTATGTTGACAGTCTTCTCCAAATCAAGTCTGCTTTTTCTGTGATGGTGATTGGTAAGTGGTCTCACTGTCTCTATCTATACCTGCAAGTTTTCTGTATTACCTTCCACTCTGTCCTCTTGAGGAGAGAGTGAGCACCTGGATGGAAATTTGGCAGTGAGCCATCCTTAACCAAACAGATATTCTTATGTCTTTTGTCCAGATAAGGAAACAAAATACACTCTCACACCTATGTTCTATGTAGATATGGAAGCAGAAGCTGTCCTTTCACACAGATCATCCAAGAATATGAAGAGAGAGCTCAGTAAATTTCATCTTGCATTTAGCATAAAAAAAACCAGTTGGTATAGTTTGCATTTTAAATGTTTTAATTGATAAACATTGGATTTTATCTCTGTTACCCAATCTATTAAAACTGTATATATTTTGTCTAACGTGCACAGGCCATATATATACTTGATGGGATACAGAGCATCTTATGTATGAGTCTTATTCACATGTGAACTTTACAAGACAGAAGAAAGAAAATAGCAACATAAGAAGATTGAGGAGGGAGCATGGGTCTAGTTTAAGAGATGAAAACAAGCAGTTTGACTGTGCCTTCATGAACAAACAGTGGATTCAGAAGCTCAGAAAGAGCTGAAAACTTTTCTACTGCACCATGGATATCTCAGAACAACAGAAAATTTCCACCAATTTTCCTCAACAGAAAACATGAAGCAAATGGCTGTATGATTTTATTTACTTCACAATATTTAGTATAATATTCTGGACAATATACGTGATGAATAACATAATGGTTTCAAGTTAATGTTGCAAAACATTGTGAATCAGCTTCCAAGGTACTGAGGCAGAAGGTGTATTTCTGTTAACAGCAGAAATGGGTATTAACTGAAGATGAATAAAGGGAAGGATTCATTTGAAACCAAAATGATAAACCAAAATCAATAGTAAAATGTATTCACATATATTCCTCATTTTGTATTGATTATAAAATTTAAGCTCTTGCTGCTCAACACAAATTAACTTCCATTTAGAAATGTAAAATAAATACAGCAAGTAAGGGTATTGAAAAGAAAATTTTCAATGATAAGTGTGGCTCTTACATAGTTTTTTTTCAAAAGAGTTTGTTAGACCAGCTGCACACTGGATTACAAAATCTGAAATGAAAGCTGAGCAAATCATACCCAGATACACAAGAATATAGAAACTGAAAAAAACCTAAGAGACAGAGTAACTGCATATTGAAGGATACAGTTTGAATCCCTGGATGACACTGCAGATAAATACATGCCCATGCAATGGATTTATCTCCTCTGTCTAAATCATCATAACTAATTTTTGTCAATTCACTTTCTAGAAATGCTGATACAGAACATTTTCTAGACTTTTTTAGTCTTTCAGTTAACTGGTACTATTAAGTGTGGTTTAAATTTAAGATTTTTTTTTTTGGTGATATTTGAGCCAGTGGCACTATAGAGATTACACAGAACTCTAATAAAAGCACTGAACTGTATGAAGCACAGAACTGCTTTATAGATCACTTGCTTGGTGAAATATTTCCGGTTTTTAATTATTTTAATTACACAGATTGTTAAAACAAATATGTGCTAAAATAAGGTGTCTAGAATGAAATCTAAGACCGTGATTCATATCATCTATGCTTTTATGGACAGGGAATAAATATCAAGGTATTTATCCTAAGATACTTTTGCAGTAAATAGAAAGGAACACAAGCATGCATAAAGCCAGTTTTAAATGTCTTGTTCACACTTTACTGTTTACCCAACTTTTAGATGCCTAAGTTAGATGGGATAAAGCCTATCAAGAATGAGTTCAAAGAATATACTCTAAAAAATTAGGAATTCAGAATAAGACAGAGCTTAAAATAATGCAAAATTAGGTGGGAAAGAATATTAAATATTAAACAAATGGTGCTAACAGTGAAAACCAGTCACTAGGAAGAAGTAATGTAAATAGACTGAATCAGTGATGGGATTACAATACAGAAATTCTTTCATCAAAAGGCAATAATATCATTCACGGTAGGATAATTATGCTCAAAACTGGAAATTAAACACTGCATACCTAAACTTTGACCTCTCCTGCCACCCAAGCCAAAACTCATATTTATCTACTCTATTACCATGTGTATTCTGTGGTCAGAGAGACATTGCTTTGATATTGTACAGTGCAGAGTAAGCTTTCATCTGTTCTGTATAATCACAGAATTCTCCCTAATGATGTATTTACATAAAACATATTTCTAGCCTAATTTCAATAGTGAAGTCAAGGAAAACTCTCAGAGAACCCATGCAAAACCTTAGAAGTGATTTTTGCTGATGATGGTAATGAATGTTTCATAATACAAATCTTGGATATTTTTGACTGTCTGGCTTTCCAAAATTGAAATGAATATGTATATGCATCTCTATTTCATGCTGTGCTCTTCTTAGCCTAATTGCATTTCTACTTTGACTTGACTTCTGTTTCTGAAGCACTTAATAAAAAAATGTGTATATATATGTATATATATGTACATTTTTCATACCAAAAGTTTTAGATAAACTGACTTTTAAGAGAAAAATATACTTGGTCCTTTACTACTCGCAATTAAGAAAAATGCCAATGAAAACAATCATACAAATCAACAAATGTTAATGGCCTGGGTCAAACAAAATATGAGCATTCAATCATGGGTATATATAAAAATAAATATACAGTTGATTTTGCACAAATTTCTAAATTTTGCCATTTTTTTTAAAAGGATTAAATTATTTCATTTCCATAAAAATTTCATGAACAAAATATGAAATTTAGAGTTTGATAAGAATTCAGGAAGCAGCAGATCTGATTAGTGATAGAAATTAAAGAAAGAGAGGTATTATACATTTAGTAGTTCAGTAGTTCTAAAGAACTCTATTCCTTAAGAGAAGATAATGTACATAAAATTCAAGGTTATTAATATTATCAAGTATTTATGGTTGCACAGCTCTTTTGGAATGAAAGGCATAACCTAAAACTTATTTTGTGCATTTCAATTTCAGAATGCACAAATTCTGCATAATTTTTTTGTACTTTGGAAATCACATAGTTTATACAAAAGAGTGAGGAATATCATTAGACCTTGAAAAAGTAAAAGAACAAGATGCTAGAAAGACAAGACCACAAAAGAGAATTAGAGAAAAAAGGAAAAAATCCATAAAACATTTTTAATGAATGTTGCTGTTTCTCTTACCCTGTTGTTAGAACATTTCAAAATGGAACAATTTCTTATTGATTTAGAGAAAAAAAAACCCAGTAACAAATTAGTTGTATTAAACAAATAAATTATTTCAAGGATTTTTTCTTTAAAAATAGTTTAAACTGTATATCTTCTCAGTGAATGAAGTTAGCTTCATATATGCAATCACACAAATCCTATTGGAATTTGAAAATTTATTTTTTCCTCCTTAGTCTTCTAGAATCATGAGTTCAAAATAGACCATTTCAATTTCTGAGCAAAACTATCTGTTTTTAAATTAATTTCTGCAATACTTTACAGAATTGTTTGCTTATAATTCAAAATATGAAGCAGCTTTAACTTTGTGTGAAATCCTGAGTGCCATTTATAACTTCTTAAATTTGTAATTCCTGTAGACCATCAATAAACCAGACTCTACGCAATGGGTGTTCTTTGACTGTAAAATAGAAATTATTTAAAAACATTTCTCAATTCAGAGGAAAAATGCAATACTGCCAATGAAGCAAAGAGTTCTGTTTCTTTTCTACCTTCTTATTTTTCTTCTGATTTGAATGTCAAAGAAGTAGAAGTAGGTCATCTGGAAAAATTATAAAAATATAAGCGTTGAGGATTGAGCTTTTCATCATTTCACTGAAAAAAAGGCAGAAGAATTTTAGGCATGAAGATGCAACAGACATTACTCTGTCCATCATAAAACTCTAAAAGTGCATTGAAGCAAAAAATAAAAAGATAATGTGGTTAAAACAGAATGTGGTTTGCTGTAACTTCAGTACATACTTTAAATTAAGATTGTACAGTTGGTATTTTCTTTTGCCAGTGACACAAAGACTATTCATAAATATACACATACTTATATCCTATATATCTAATATAAGGTGGTTTTGGTGTAGCATTTGAATAGATATATATCAAGTTTATGGTACAAAAATAACCCTCTTTACATTATCACACCAACTAAATATCAGATGTCAAGGTTCTACTGTTTCCTTATATAAATTACCAGGAAAAAGTTATTTTTGAGATGACTCACTATCTCATTTCTGAGATACCTATAGGCAACACTGACACATCAAAACAGAGAGGGACAATAGAAGAAAAGTGTTGTCACTTTTCTTGTAAGGAAGAATAAAATTCAAAATGCAAAATAATTTCATACTTAATTTAATAATGCAGTTTTCATTGGAGACACAGAGTACAGCCAGTGGTGCTTATGATAACAGATTAAATCACTTTTCAGGTTTAGAGGGTAGTTAGCCTAGAGAAACAATCAATAGTATTGGAATGAAAACATCTCTCTTATTACAAACATAACTCATTATTAACTAATTATTCAATACATTATTTCACCTGCTGTGAAGCTCCCAGTGACCTCAGTGAGATAAGACTTTAGTGTCTATTTTCACAACTGTTTATAAAGCTTCCATTGCCTGTTACTCAGATTTATTTTGCATTATTTGAAATGGCCATAATTAACAATATTGACACATACACAGTAGGAAAAACTGTTGCATCAAACTTATTTCAAAGAACCAGCCCAAATAAATTATATTTGTTATCACTTGGCAACTATGCAAAAAATCCTTTTTCCCCATACGCATATTTGGTGATTCAAATCCATGAACTGTTAATTAGTAGATACAATTATATAACTAAACTGTTTCTTTAGCCACATCATTCAGTAACTATTCAAAATTAAGAAATATTTTAACCAACACCATTATTACTGAAGGATCTATAAAGCTCAGTAATGATCAGAACTCCTTAATATTACTTTAATCACTAGCTCCTCTCACCTGTCCTTAGACATCTGTAACTTAAGTATGCTAACAGCAACTTTAAAAGCAGCTCTTCCTTTTCTATTCCACCATGTCAGATAGATTTATTTTGTTAGAACACATCATATTCTTCCTCTAGGAAGTAGTCCAAAAGCCCAGATGACCACAGCAGACTAGATATTTAGATGGTTAAATATCAATGAATGAGTCCTACCTCAAAATACACTCTTTTCTCCAGAGAGTTTATATGTCAGCAAACCATATCAGTAAATTCCTACTATAGAATGGCCCCAGTAGGCATTATGCCTTGTTTTGATGGCAATACTATAGTAGTGACATATATTATAGTAGTCACAGCTAGGAGAAGTGATAACTTGAAAAAGTTCCCAGAGCTTCCCCTCCAAAGCTGTCTCCAAATCAGATGGGCACTGTGAGTGAGTGTAGGGAAAGGAGTCCTGTGCTACTGTAATCTTTTCAATCCAGCTGCACCTGCACTGTTGGACCCTCGAAGAAAAGGACTTCACATATCCTCACCTTGCAGTAGCTGGTCAGCCAGAAACTTAGATAGCTGAAAACATTACTGTGCTTTATTTTTACCTCGAGCTCTAAATTTAGCCCCAAATGTTTTGGATCCAACAAACACTTGAGACATACATCGTTTAGCCTCATCTGATTTAAACATCTGGGATTCTTCTCTAAAGAAAACATTTGAATTCTTTGAATAAAGTGTCTGCTATTTTAGGAGCTAAATTTGAAAAATAGATTTTAATGTGCAGTTGCATAACATACAAATACATTGATACAGGAAATCCGTGTCTACTGATATGCACAAACAATGACGTTATACTACAGAGTTAATCTCTGAGTTGCTAAAACTTAGAGGAAACAGATTCAATTCACAAATCATTGCTGTAGCACTATACAATAAATAAACAAAAATTCATTTCATGGTATTTCAATTTTTATGGTATTGCACCATACAGATACAGTCTGTAGATTGCTATTACTTCTACTATAAAAATTGTAATATTACAGTGGTCACTGATAGTGTGGATCTAGTTAAAGGTCTGCCAGTTTTTTCCATTATAAACCTCTATTTTAAAGGGCTTGGAACTCCACTATAAAATCTTCTTCAGATGAGCTTGTTGTAAACAGCTTACACACACAGAAACACAGACACACTTAACGCATGTATCTATGATTTTCAAAGTTAAATCTAAAAAAAACCCAAATAAAAGTGCAACAAAAGAACAATGACCTGGATTCACTAGGAAAGGCATCTTGAAGCAACACTAAAAGCCTGGAAATACGTAGTTAAGCTCATGCTACAAAAAAATTTAGAAAACCAGAATGTATTTCTTTTTGTAGGATAGTCAGAACAAGTTGGTAGTAACAGTACTGGTTGTCTTACAAAACTTTAGGGAGGCTCCAGTAGATCATCCATCTTTCACCTACTCCATTAGAAAAGGGAAGTTGTGTTGATCTTTTCCACAGTATTTTCATGACTTATCATAACTTTCTCAGTCTAGTCTTCCCACACTTGTTTCTCATGTACATACGTAATGAGACAGAGGAAAAAAGAAGTGTTAAAACAATAGATTTAGCAGTAATGAGATCAGAAATCAAAATTCCTTAGGGAATTCTGAACCTATTTCTTAAAAAATGGAATTCTGAACACTACTCTGTTTAAACCATTTTGAAACAGAAAGCCTAAGCTTTTTTACTGAGTCAAAGAAAAGACAAAGTAATAATTTAATGTTCTTCCTGACACAAACTACTGTAAGAATAAAGACAGCACTGCAAATATTTTTTTCTATCTGTAGTGTTAATATATTGTTGGATTTTGCAATACACAAGGACATGGAGGCTTTTATCCACTAAATTTCTTTAATTTATTGCATATTGTCACAAATACTGCAAAAAAATTGCCACTAAGTATATTACCATAAATATTCTTCTGACTACCAAGTATACCTATGATTAATTATAGATATATAATATACATGCTATTACAAATTGCTTTCAGCAACCGATAATATATTATCAATAAGGAGTATGGCAGTGAACAATCATAGAGCAACAACCAATAACAGCAACAACCAAGTAGGATCACATTATGACACTGTGAACTTACATTAGTGAAGCAAATTATCAACAATTAAAATGGTAGATATACTTATTATAGATATGGATATGGATATATAATAACTGTATCAAGTGTATTAGATTTCAGAAGGGATCTATCCATCCTAGAGAATAAACCAATTCCAAAGAGGGACCCAACCACCCCAAAGGGGACAGGACAAAATGAACCAACCATGATCCATGCTGCTGAGTATAGAGTCAATCGGCATGTCCAGGTACAGTCCACAATCTCTTAGAATGTTTGTGTGAAGTTCACCCTTTTTATGTAAAAAATAGTATGGGCTGTACGGAAAATTCTCAGAGAGAAGGGCTCCATTTTGGATAAAAATCAAGTCCTTTTCACGTCATAGAGACATAAGGTGACATTATCATTTCAAGCAGTCAATACATGCTGTTAAGTTCTATTTTTCGTTTGTAGCATCCAAAAGCCAATTTTCTTTTGTACTTTTCTATTCAACAACAACTATGTGCTTGTTTTTTTTCAAAGATACACAGGAAGGCCATTTAGAAATGGAGACCACTTCTTTATTTTTGTATAGTTTCAATTTTTGCTTACCAACATATACTAATTTATTTCTAAGATTTTATAAATATAAGGCTATGATTTGTTATAGGTTTTAGCTTCTTCATAATCAATGTCCTATCTTTTGTTGCACTAGTTATATCACCATTGGTGGCAGTCATCTGTATTGCATAAACATAAAATACAAAGTTGAAAAAATTGTTCAATACTGTGAAATAAATCATGAAGCAGACACAGTGATTTATGAAGAAAAAATATTTGACTTTTTAAAGCCAGTGGCTGTATTTAATAAACTAAATATACTTGAAATCATATTCAAGATTTTATGAAAACACCACTGAAAAAGGAAATATTTTAAACATGAATGACAACAAACATCCTGGTAAGCAAACCCAATACATAACATTTTAGCATAGAGAATGTTCCTATGGACATATGACAAAGACCTTGAGTCCTTCTTTGAGAGCCTGTCCTAACCAAGATTATTCTGAAGGACAAGAGAAAAAACGTTGATTTGGTTACAGAGGAATTTACTTTATAATCATACTCATAATTGTACTACTAGTAATGGTGGGATTTTTCAACAAGTCCCTTTTTTCCTTTTCTCAATTTGAAGGAGCTGAGCAGTCATACATGAGGTGCATGTAATTTTATATTAAGAAATGCTATAACAGTCTCCCCTGCATCCACAAACTTTGAATGAAATTTGGAAATTGTGCTCCTTCTCAGGTATTTCTCATGTGACTGGTTGGTTTGGGCTTTTTCACATAAATTGGGCAATATTAATGGGCATGGCTGTAGATTTCATTTGATGCAGGTGTGTGTTTGCACAGCGTATGTGCATGAAAATATCCACCTGTTCCTTAACAGATGATTTAAATATGTTTCGATATTCGTTTTCAGCTAAACAACATAATTGGAACACAGTATTGATACTGAGCCAAAGTGGTCTGAATGAAATACTGAACACATAATATGACTCTTGTTCTTCCCAACTGTGTCAATAGAGTTTATTCATAATCTAGTGATAGCTTTGGCACCTCGGAAACTACTGAACAAGAATGGAGATGCAATTATGCCTGAGAGAAGTTCTTACAATACAAGATTTTTGTCAAGATGATAGTTTTCTTACACAGCTGTGATTGGTACCATGCTTCAACCACTCTTCTGGAGCTGCACAGGAGTTTTTTTTCTTCATAATTTTTTTATGGTGTTGTTGGTTTTGGTTTTTCCAATCAGCTTTGTATATCTATAAATTAATATAATTTGCACATGGTACATCTTTTATTAACCATTAAATCCATTTCCACATATCATCTCTTAACATTATGATTAATAGCAATTGTCTATGGATTTATTTCACACATATTTCAGTGTTTCTCTTTATGGTTTTCAAGGGAAAAATTACCCTTTAGTTTGGATTTTTAACTCAAACTGAAAATAAGTATGCACCATACAAATTCTTTACTACTCCTGCTAACTATGTACAGTTGTCACACTGGGTGGATGGCAGTCCTGCATTGGTCTGTTTAAGCTAAAATGCTCCACTGTGAGGAGTTCCACTCATATTCACTTTTTCAAGCTTTTCCCTGAACTGGAGGACTGTAGAGAATTTGTATGTTTTCAATCTGCAATTTCAGTGTCCATAAATTGTACTTAGATGTTTTTCTGTTGGAAGTTTTGTATAAATTGACTCCTGAAGTTTGTGTCAGAGGAAGGACGGGTTCAAAGGTGATGACTCGAAAAAATATAAGAGAGAGCTAAAACATTTCGCTGCAATTTCCCTTAGCACAGGTCACAAGAGTGAAAGAAAATTAAATACAGTTTTAACATATTATCATGTACATAAAGTAATTTTAATAGTAGCTTTGTCTTTCAACAGAAACTTCCTCGCAGCCACAAGATGATAATGTTCTAAGGAAAGGTCTACATTTAATTCTAATTACAAATTTTCCTCCCCCTTTAGAAGCTGTCACTTACATGTGTCTTACGGTGCCATTTCTCCTAACATTTTCCTCCTAAAGCCACTGTTCAGCAATGACCTTAAAATAAATGACATTCTATAGTCAAACACAGCATTTGTACTTTACAGACAGGTATTCTGACCTGTTACTTAGATATCAAACAGCAACAGCCACTCAAAAAAGCGTATCAAACCACTATCAGTTGTTGTGGTATCCTGCGGCTAGTGGCCAGAACTTGATATGTTGGATCACAAAACTGTATAGTGCATTTTGCCTGTTGCCCGTAATGAGCCTGGATATTTAATGAAGGGAAAAATGAGACCATATTGCTCGACAATTTTACAGTAAAATCCTGGAAATATATACCTTCCAAAGCCATTTTTTATTATCAAAATTGTTTATTGATTTTTCTGGAAAGAGAGAGAGGAACTTCAGCTTTTCGAACATATTGATAAAATATATCCAGGACCCAGTGAAGTGCCTGATGAGTCCAGTTTAGCCCTCAGTGATTCCTCTTTGTGATGGCAGATATCTGCATCTCATTTACAGGCATAATTTTTGTGCTCCTTGCCTCTTGTCCTGCCAGTGGCCATTACACAGAAGGGTCTGTTTCTGTCTTGCTTCTTCCTTCCAGTCAAGTATTTATGAAAATTGATAAGTTTCCCTCTCAGCCTTCTATTCTTCAGGATAAAAAGCCCTCTCCCTTTTAGGTTCTCATCCTAGAAAGCTGACTTAATCACTGAATTACCAATTCTTTCTCTGTCTTTTGTTGTTGTTGACTAGTGATGTCAGGTAAATTATGTCATAAGAAATTTCAAACTTCTCCTTCCTATTTCCACACTGGAAAGGACTCCGTACTGTCCAGTATACTGCAATCCCTCTGGACCATCAGTGTAGCTATATTACCTTTTGGTTCCACTACTCATCTAGAAATTTTCTCAGTTCCTTTTGGGAATACAGCCTTTAATTAATAGCATGGTCTGTTTACAATGCAAGATGGGAATATACAGCAATATTATGAGCTGTTCCACTGATGAAGATAAATGACCCTGATGGGTTTCATGACTTCCCAAGACTACACTGGTTTGAATGGATGCTAAATCCTGTGCCAGTTCCAATGGAGAAAGGATGTGATAAATACTATAGCTGAATTGTACATGCCATGTGTAATTTCTCTCTTATATTCTCATTGGGAGAAAACTATACACTAGTGTAACTGACATGTGGGATCTTTCACTTTGGTTACAACATACATATCCCATATGTATTATTGTTTATGAAAAAGAAGATATGTCTTTTGCAACAGTCCTAAGGTGTCATGTTTCTAAATGGACTGCATTTCCTGCAGAAGTTAATTGCACAGATTCCATCCCCTCCTAGACAGTTCTTCCTCTACAAATTGTTTCACATTTTTCAATTAAAAATTCAAGTAGGGAAACTTTGTCATCTTCTCCTGCAATTGGTATCATCTGTGCAGAGACACACAGAGTTAATTAACTTTAAAGTTGCATTTAAGGAATACTTCTCAGGTATGTAGTCCATCATACCTCAAAGCTAAGAATCAAAATTAACCAAATACACGTGTCATAGGTTAGCAAGCATAGTCCCGGAAGGGATGTCCTTGCTAAGGGGTGCTTACAGCTTCCTCTGGGACCTGATAGAACCTATCAGCTGGCCAGTTTGAATATGGACAATTCTCTAAGCCACTTAAAGTTGTGACCGCCTGTGTGATCCACACTTAAGAATAGGCAAACTCCCCCCCAGCTCTCTCTCGTTTCCGGCACTGGGACAGGTGGCTGCAGGGCCGAGCGGGGACCAGCGGGCCCGGCGGGGCCCCTGCTCGGGCCAGGCTGGGCCGGGCCACGGCTCCAGGATGACCCCCCCAGCAGGGCTGTGGGCAGCCAGAGCGGCTCGGAACCCCCCCCGCCCCTCCACTGCGGCCAAGATTTCAGCAAAGCGGCACCGCTGTCCGGCAGAGGTTGGGTGACCAACAGCGATAAGCCACATTCCAGCTGCAAGGCCGAGGTGAGAGTAACCCTTTTAGTGCTGTGAAGAGCTGAAAACCTGAGGGAAGAGAGAGAGGAGATGCTTAAAGCTGAAAGTCTGTTGTGAAGCTATGATATATCAGAGTACCCCGTTGTAATTTCATGAAGATATGGGGGGTGGAGCGTTCAACTCGTGAGCAAAAGTGCCTGCGCTGAGATAGAGTCTGACACAGCTGTAATTTCATGAGAAGTTTGGACAGGGAGAGATGGACCAGATGAGGACTTTTGCTCCAAACAGGAAAGGAGAAAACCTCAGTTCCTAGAGATGCTCCCAGAGATAGTCCTAACAATGAAGATGAGGAAGACCCTTTGCTCCCAGGGAAGGAGAAGGGCCTCTGTTTTTGTTTCGGAACGGCTCAACCTTAAAATTGTACCCCAAAAAACTTCAAGAGTGGACCCTCGAAAGCAGTTGCGGGAAAAGCTGCAAGTCGGGGGAAGGGACTCACATCGCGAGCAGAGAGACTCCTCTTCCTAAATGGACTGAACAAAGTTATTTGGAAGTGGGCGGCTGGCTCGTTGTGATAATGTTTTCATAGCACGAGCAAGAAGAGACTTCTCTTTCTAAACGGACTGAACAAGGTTATTATGGAAGTGGTAAACAGACTGAACATCTTAAGGGTTGTCTTTTTACATTGTCAGTGGGAGAAGGGAGGAAGGTGGGAGGAGGAGGAGAGTTCTGAAGGCAGTATAATTTTTTTTTCCCTTCTTTTACATCTGTTAATAAACTTCTTTATATTCTTTCAAGTTTGGTGCCTGCTTTGCATTTCTCCTAATTCTTATCTCACAGAAGTTAAACAGTAATGAGTATTTTGGACCAAACCACTACACATGCACTATTTCCTGTTCAGCAGAGGAGATTAACATTTTGAAGGAGAAGAAAGTAATTTTTGGAAAAATAAATTAATATTGTTATTTTGTTCGTGCTGAAAGTTAAAGAAAATGCCTCATGTATTATACTGCTTCTGTGTATATGTACCAGCTGTTTTAATGTTAAGGAGAATAGCCACAATGAAGGATAAAGAATGCCCAGAGAAATAGTAGGGAAAGACAAATGGCTTTTTTTTTTTTTTAACGTTTTCTTAAGAAACTCTTGAAAGCAATTTAAAACAATGGACAAAAAGGTTATGATAAACGAAACCCAGAAATATTCCAACATCTCAGTTATTCTGGTTTTCTGACATATTAAATGTTTTGTCTTCTAGTATGACTAACCTCAACATTACTTTATATTTGGAATTCAGAAACATTCCAAGCAGGCTATCCAATGAATGACATATATAAATTTCAGAAAGCAGGTAGATTAGAATACTCTATTAAATTCTTGAAAGTACTATTCCTGTCATCTTTTAAATAAATCTCATGTAAAATATATCCCACTATCAGAAGTCCCAGTAAGATATACATTTCTTACACACATATGAAAAGGAAAAAAACACAAAAGCCATTAGATAGTCAACATAATGAAAAACACATTTCACTATGCACTATCTGCAGAAAGAGCAGAAGCAAAAAAATACCTGAAATGCGTAAGGATGTAAAATTATTTTTCACAAAACATTTAATTCTAGGTGCCCAAAATGTTATTTTCAGGTCTTCCTTCTTGCTACTTTCAGGTAGCTGATTTATAAGAATAAAAATCTGGTTTATAAGACTAAAAAGATGACTGTTTTTCTTTAGCAGAACTAGTTTAGACATGTTTTCTTAGTAGGGGGATTAATTTCTTAAGTGGGAATATTGTCCTCTATTTTACCTCTTTTGATTGTTAGTCATATTGAAGTCCATTAGGTGAATTTATTCCATGTGTATGATAATGCATGCTGTGAACATGAGTAACTTCATATGAGAACAAATTATGTATAACCACAATTTAAAATTTGCTCCAATTAAGAAAGACAGTGATCTTTTTTGGGGAAAAGAAAAAAAAAAGTAAAGCAAGCTGATTTTCATAAAATCAATTTGAAATGAACAACCTGATAACTGTGGCATGACTGGCTGCAGATAAGCAAGCCATTAAAAAAATGGTGGGTGGTCCCATCATCCTTGTACATCTTTTTCCTTTGAAGAGATTATAGATTTTGAAGATTGCAAATTATTAGCCAGTATTTAAGGTGTTACGTCAGTTAGCAACATGCATGAACAGTAACCAAACTTATAAGATAGTGCTGTGATCCAAGTGTGTTGTGTGATGGACATCACACCATTGAAATACATTGATCAACACAGACTTGAAAGACATTTTGAATTCTTACTTCACACTACAGAATTTGCTACACTGCAGATGGTTTAGTAGTAAATGTATCCAAAATTTCTGATCATTTAATTTACCACTGTTTCTGGGATTAGAACTCATTTTCGGGAAGGGAAGGGAAGGGAAGGGAAGGGAAGGGAAGGGAAGGGAAGGGAGGGGGAGTGGGAGAGCAATGCAACTTACATATTATATTACTACAAACCTTATACCAGGTTCAAAGTTTCTTGACCTAAAAAAACTCCCACAAAGCAGATAATTCATGCAACATAAACTGAACCAAGTAAATCTTTTGCAATTAAGGATTTTGCTGTAGGTTCAAATAGATTTTGTTGTTTTTGTCTTCTCAGAATGGAAAGAAGCCTGAAAAGAAATAAAGAAGCTTATATATCTCCTTAATATTATGAGTTTTTAGGTTCATATATTTCAGAAATTTACATATATACCCTTATCCACCCTTATCCATTAAGATATCCCACTTAATAAGTCAGCATGATCTATGTATATTTTAATTCTTCAGTGAGTGTCAAAACAAAAAAAAAAAAAAAAAAAGGAAAAAGAGAAAAGAAAGGACTACTGTTTGATATAAAAAAGGAGATAATTTGCATTCTTTAAATAACTGTTTTGAAGTTGTCTGAAGTAAATGCAGATACACATAATGATGTCTTTCTAAAGAACTGTGTGATGTTCCTGAAAAATGATGAGATTATTTCTTCCTATCACAGAATCACTGTGATCAAGAAGATTAAAAGAAATAGATGATTAAAAGAAATACATACATACATACAGTTCAATGTTGATCTTGAAAAATTGTGACCTGCCAGCCAGATACAGTGTTTCATATTCATAATAAGACAGTCAAAGGCAAATATGCCTTTCAAATATCTTTGGGAAACAACAGACTTAATCTATTGTACATGAAGGAGGCAAATCTCAGAAATTAAATATTTGCTCTTGAATTGATTGCTAACAACCACTACTTGTGTATGTCTAGTGATTAACACCTTGAAGTTCCCAGTTTTTCTCACTGTAAATTGATTTTTCCCAGTATTTAGTAATGTCCTAAGTATAGATCAAAATCATCACCTTTGAGTGAATGTCAAATCTTAGAGCATGTACTCTGTACAATTATGATGAGTTTGCATTTTGAATTTACAATGATACCTATTAGGAAAAAAGCCACAACAAAAAACAAAACCCAACAAGTCTTTCAGTACACAAGAAGCATGAAAAGCACTTCTGTTTTGAAAAGTATGATCAATGTAATAAATCTAGGATGAGTTATAGGCATTAAACAAAATATTTGATTTCTTAATGTGCCTTTTGAGGGAAGACTAATCTAGGACTCTACAATACAGTCAATGCACTGCTTAAGAAGTGACAAGAATGAAAGGAGGGATAGTGAGCTCATAGCATCAATAAACATGTAAAAAAAAAGGAGGGGATGGTATCTGCTGGCTGTGGTTTCATTATGATGTCACTGAGGTATTCAGAGAAACAATAAATTGGTCACAAATTTGCCGACTGGTTCATTTCTAGTTGTTCAAATACATCATGGGAACATCCTTCCCAGCTGGTTTATAGTCTTCTGTAAGAATATCCTACACTAGTGGATCAGATAAAAACTTATACTAAATTAGACAAATTTAAAGAAAAAAGTTAAAAGAAAAAGCTTAAAACACCCCCAACCTAAAATAAAGTGCCTTGATCTTTAAGTTGAATAAAAATTGTCAGACTGCACTAACAACTTTGACATTTCTCTGTAGAATTATTTCTTTTGAGCAAAACAGAGTTTCTTATTCCTTCTATGAGTTTGGCCATAATCTGAGAAACGATGCTCTGGTATTCTGTTGTCTGAACCTGTTCTCCAGACATATTATTTACTCATATCAGAAAATGACCTGATTTGATCAAGGCTTATTTCAATGCAAAGGGGAGTTCCATTCACACTGAGATTCTCCCATGCACTGAAGACTCATCTTTTTAAAAATCAATTGGGACTCAATCAGAAGATATTTCTGGTTGACTGTGATATTTCTCCTGTTTGACTATGTAAAACCCTTCTGCTTACCACTTCTCCTGGTAATTTGTGTCCCTCCACACAGAACAGTATTTTGTGAGTGTTAGAAGAAAATTTTTTGTGCTAAAGATATAGATCACCTGAAAAGCAAGGTAAAGGAAGATATAAAGTTTTCTGTGAAGTATGTAAATAAAATTTAATAAATTTAATTTTTTTTGCAAATTTAATGAATTCAGGCTACCCTAAGTTTAGGTTACTGATGTATAAATTTCTCTTTCAATTACACTCTGTCTCTCATTTGTCAGTAATTACACACTATCTCTTACAATTTTCACAAGAGTGAGAAAAGATACATAGCAGTCTGTTATACTTAGGATGCCCTCTGAAATTTAAAGGAAGACAACTTCAGATTTTATGAAGAGATCAATTTCTGCCAATTTATCTTAATCTACTTCACCATAAATCAACAGAACTTGAGTGCCTAAAAATAAAATCTTGGCTGTAGAAATCTATGAGATAGTTTAGTATTCAATTTTCTCTGTGTAACATGTCAGTTTTGCCATCTCTGAGGAGAAAAATGAGTAATCTCTGGTGTATAGTTATTTTTAACTAACTATTCAAACAGACCTTTTAGCTAAACACCCAATTCTGCCCAATTTTCAGTTATTTATGCAGGTTGTATGGTCTGGGGCACAATAGTGTCACTGAACAGTCAGACCCCATTTGCCATCAATCTAGATTAAATTTTTCATTGCAATAATTGACCTTTTATTTCCATACAGACCAAATGAGTCTCTAAGGATCTCCACACTTATATCATCTTACAAGTGGAAATATTTTTAAAGCAACCAAACAATTTTTTTTTTTCATACTGATGTCCTATTTTGGTTGACTGGAAATTCAAGTTATATTGGGTGAAGATAGTGTATATAATAATTTATTGCCTAAATAACAATTGCTAGAAAGTTGAAATTCCACAGTGGGTCATATGCCACTTAGTTCTGTACCTTTTTCTAAGCACAATCTATCATGGACCAATCACTACAGACCCCATCAAGGTACTTGTTTACTTTCTACAGTTATTTCTATAAGTAACTTCTAAAAATATTTATTTTCTTTGTTCCTTAAACTATAAAATATTACATGTTCCACAATGATTTTCTCTAATATAATAGTGTATGTCCTTGTCTTCATGTCTTCATTTATTTCAGTGAGAAAACTTTCAGTTTTTCTGCTGGAGGCTTTCAATGCCAATTGCAAAATAAGCTAGTAGAAAATTCATAGATTTGACACACATGTTTAAAGAAGAAATTTAGCTTATAGTGAAATGATATGAATACATACAAATGTACAATAAGACAATCAGGAACATAAACACAATATTTTTTTGAATATAATATTGCAGGTGTGATGAACTTCCCAACTCGACATGAAGATCCTTCTTTTGTGAAGAAAAAGAAGTGGAAATGAAAAACAGTGAACTTGGGAAATTCACCTATATTTTAGTGTAGCTGCAACTTGAATTGCCATAAGCTTATATGCAATTAAAAACAGGACTAAAAATAATCACACAAACAGGCAGAGCACAAGTCTGAAAATTTTAAGTGAGAGCAATAGGTTCAAGTTTGCACTCCAAATCTGACAGATTCTTGATTCTGTGCCTTTCTATTGCAGACCAGCACACTTAATACTGGGACAAGCCCATCACTCTCCAAAATATATATGAGAAGAAAAAAGTGTGATAATATGAAACTGACACTGCTTAGGAATTGCTTTACCACATAGTTTTGGACCATGGCGGAAGACTTGCCTTGCCACCTTGATGACAAGTGAAGAAAGTAGCAACTGAAAAGGTGTCATCCCAGCAGCCCCAGCAGAAGAAAGAACGCGATAAGCTACAAAAGCAGCTGCTGTGTGAGAACTCAACCAGCACCGATCTCCAAAGTCAACAACAACCAGCCACTTCATCACTTTAAATGATGTTTAATGTTTTACCATTTTTCTGTTGTATAAAAATTATGCCCTTCCCTCTTCAATTTAATATGAAAGGGGGAGATGTGGTGGTCTATTTATCCACTGTTTTTCTTGTTCCCCCCCTTTTCCTTGCCCCTAGCCCAGGCCACTCCCTTGAGTTCTCCCTATTGGTTCCTGTACCCCAACTCCACCCATCTACCGCCCCTGCCACTTGAGGAAATCCCTCTGCTCCCTGATCAAGAGGTCTCTCTGTCTCTGTGGATTGCCGAGAGAAGATGTAACATTAAAGATCCTCGGAAACCACCATGAGGGTCTCTTCTCTGCCTCCTTTGCTGTCACTGTGTTGCAGAGCCCAGCTAGCTGGAGCAGGAGCTCAGGGAAGTCCAAAAGGACTACAGGAGGGCAGAGTGGCCGCCTTGCCCTAAGCAGCCCAGCTGTGCTCTCCAGGAAAGCTGCAGCTTGCTAAACCAAAACTAGCACTGCAACAGAAGACAGGTACCTTATTTCTGGTAATTTGCATTTTAATCATAAATACATTTACACTTTTAACAGGAGGAGGCCAAGCAACAAATAGCATTTGGAACTACACAGTGAAAGCAATGAGATCTCATCCTACCTTCCTCTCCTCTGGCATCTCCATCAAGAATTTGCTTGAAGTTAGAAGTTTCAAGGGGACAACCCCAAACCACTGACATTTTAGTTGCTATTGCATGCTATTGCATGTTTCTTATACATGACCTTTACAAATTGAACAAATATGCAATAAATATCACTGAATTTCTTGCATATGAATAAAGGCTTTAACAAATGTATCAGTTTATTGTCTGTCCCACTACGATTCAGTATCTGTTACACTACCCTGACTGTACTGTGACTCAATTTGTTCTTTAACTTCACATACACATCAGAGTTTAAATTGTATAGTGTAGATTAATGGTTGGGGTAGTAATGAAATGTTCTCAAATGTTTTTATCCAACAGAACTTTCTAATTCTGTTATTCTGAAATATAACATCAATAGCATCCTAAGGGTTCTGTGGTTTTTTTCCAGTTGCCTCTAGCTTTTTATCTCTCAGAAAACTAGGACTGTAAACTAGACTAATGCTGTCCTTACTTTCTAGTGCATGAGATATAGAAACTTTTATTCTGTTGCTGAGAATGGAAGCAGGCTGGAGATCAGAACAGAAACACTGCAGCTGTTTTAATATGCTGTAGGGTATAGAGACAGAAAAGATAAAGAAACATGTTTTTACCTTCCTGACCTCTCTGCTCCTTCCTAAAAATATGTAAGTGACAATTTTAGGTAGAAACAACTTCCCCATCACTTAAAGGTCCCTCACATCACAATGCATCTTCACACCATTCTCAGTCAGAATGCTGACTTTAGAGACTGATCTATGACCTCTGTCTATATTTTTATGCTCTTGTGGAAGTCAGCCTATTCTAACCTGAAACGTATCTTAACTTTTATGAAGCCACATCCAGATTTATACGGAAAATAGGTTTCCAGTGTAATGTTTCCAGTTGATTTTCTCCTAAGTTCTTTGAGTAGATGGAAAAATTTTTGTAAGTTTCCAAGCAAGAATCCATACTAGATGAGCAAAGGAAAAATGTGGGCAGACATTAGCATTGCTAAGAAAAGCAGTACCTTAAAGATATAAGGATATAAGAAAAAGGGGAACAATTCTTTGATTACAAGAAAGTCAGTATTAAAAATTATCCACTATTAGTATGAAAGTTTCTAAGTATTTGCTAAACAAAAGAGCTGGTATGTATATACGAAGATTTGAATTAATAATTTTAAAAGACAGGTGGCAAATTTTTCACAGGAACATTCCACCCACATTTCTATAAGCATAAGAACAATTGAAAGAAGTTTTGTAATTGTTTCCATTTCCTGGTAGTCTTCAAAACATTGTCATATATATTGTTAGTCAGCTGCTTTTGTTATGAAATCTTCATGTGCAACACTACACAGAAATTGCTATTTCTATATACTGTATAACATAGAAATAACTTTTATCTTTCATAAACTTGCTACTTTTCTTCCAAGACTAAATGATATTTTGTATAGCTGATTATGATTTGCCCAATTTTGTGTAATTACTATACATTTGATACAAGAAGGAAATGGATAATTCAGGTGAATACAAGTTCCTTGGAAATCTCCACACATGCAATATATATAAGTTGTCCAAGCCACCTGGGAAGACATAGCAAAATATTTTCTATTTACAGCAAGGAGTGAAAATTTCGGGATTTGAATTTGACTTTCATATGCTAAATACACAAGCAAATTTTCAACAGTAGCAGCATTTACAGTCCCTAAGTGCTCTGCACTAGATAACAATGTGTAATGCAATCTTCTTGGCTATATCTGTCATAACCCTTGGTATTTCTATCTGCATTGCACCTGTAAATTGACTTATTACCCTGTCTCACTGAGTCTAATCGTTGTGCCTGATACCATGTAATCTGTGCCACTCCAGACACAAATACCAGCTGCTACAATTCCAAAAGTTCAGTAGTTGCAGTTCAAGAAAAAAATTAAATGTTACAGCCTTTCCCTTGGTTCATATCTTGCTCCTATACCACCTCTATGCTGCTGACTACTTATTAGAGTCATGAGAAAAAAGTATGTAAATTAAAAACATTTACATATACCTATGTGTATATATATACCTACACATTCAATTTGTGTCACTTCTGGTTCCAACCATGGCTCACCCACAGGCTTCCACATAAAGCAAAGAGTCCTCTGGACAAGGAACCTTTCATCTTCCAGTGCTACTTAGAACATCTCTGCCTGAGGGTATGACATCAACATCAGCAAACTGTCTGGAGAAAAGGAGGTGCTCTCTGGTGGCATTACTGGAATTCTACAGTGCTGGAGTTGGGCAGGACTAAACTCTGTTCAACCAAATGAAAATTGCATTTGGGACACTAGATTAGGGCAGAGACCTCATCTTTGTCTGTCTATTAAGTTCTCACTAAGGCAGTAAGAAAAATTACAGATCAGCAGCAGTTGTCTCCGTCGATGTATGTATGTGTGTGTGTACGTATGTATGTATCTACCTATCTATTTATCTACCTATCTATCTGTCTATCTACCTATCTATCTAATTTTACCCTGGTGTAGCCTAATGATGCAAATACCCTCAGTCAGTCAAAGAAGTTTAAGCTAGACTTGCAGCTTCATCTGGCCTTGTAACCAGGCCCATAAGTGAGTTCTTAATGAATTAATTAATACATTTCATAAATAAAATAGTATCTATTTCATACCATGATCAAAATCTATTCAATATTTCATATAACTCCTCTTTAATTTACTGAGGTCCAGATTCTGCCAGTCTAATTCAAATTGATGGTATTCAAAGGGTGACCCTATTTTTACTTTATTTTGAAAATAGTTGTAGCTAGAATTTATTCTGAAATAGAATAACAGCTTATATGAATTATTTACCTTGCAGTTTCCTAATATACATTTTTTTTGTTGTTGTTTTTCTTACTGAAGTAGATATACAGACCATGTTCCTTCTGTTTAACTTTTTTTTCTTTTCCTCTCAACAAATTATACTGTGAAAATAAAAAGCATGCATGACTGCGCAGTCTTTGAAACTTAATTCCTGTTTGAAAATTTTCCAGGGGATCAGTCGTATCAATGATATCCAAACACCTTAGCACCCTTAATGACATCAAATGTATTATCTCTAGGGCCACAAGTGTGTATGCTATATTACTGGTCTGCACAGGTGACCATAAAACTCTTCTGAAGGCCTTCTTAAATTTCATAGCTTTCAGATGCATAAATAAGATATTTATCTTCAGAATTACTATGGCATATTTATTCTTTTATTAATAGGGTGTCAAAATATTTAAAATTAAGTAAATATGTGCACAGGAAGATCTACTGAACTGGTTTAAGCAGGAATATGCAGAAAACAATCATGAGTTAAGAAAGATCACAGTCAAAACCTGAGTGTACAGTCCTATGAAATGATGCAATACCATTCTTATAAAAGCAAAGAGAACAGAATACACAATGCCAATCTTTTAAACTACAAATGGTTTATGTCATGGAAATGAAAACTCAACGGTTTAAAATTGTGAAAATTTAATCCAGTTGATACCAGTTTGTTAAAACAGTGTGTTAGACAGCAATTGAAAGAAATGGACTTTCTTGAAAAAATGCTTTTGCCAAAACCACTGCAAATGGATTTGTTCAGAAAACACAAGCCATTATTAGCATGAGTGAGGATAACTTGGAGGTGTATGACCACTGACATGGGTATTGATCTTAGTTGAAAGCATTTTCATTATTCTCTGAAGTTTCACTTATTGACAGAGGCTTTCAAAAGTCAAATATAAGTACTGTGTCTAACTGCCACACACAGTCAATAGGAGAGAGAAATATTATCTGCAAAGGTTTTTGAGAATTTTTGAGAGTATTGCCCATTTTCTAACAAAAAATCAGTGCAATGTACCTAAGAATTAAGCTACTTATATAGACTTGAAACTAGTATGCTTAATAATTAAAGAAATCACTGTAATGTGTGTATTACACGTAATGGGAATCAGGACAGTACTTATGGTATGTTCATGAAAGGAAAACCTTGCTCTATTCCAATCAGTTACCAGCTGCTTTGTGCCCTAAAGCTTGATGTTTTATTCCTATTGTCTTAATTTCTCTGGGGGAAAAAATACCTGTCCCTCTATATTTATAATAACCATTTTGGCTGAGATTTTCCAAAGAGCCTAAGGGAGTTGAATTCCATCAGAGATGGGTGTCTAATGCTTTTAAATCCTATTGGAAACCCTATTTTTAAATGTCTAATCCTCTTGTTCAATAGAACTCTTGATTTACTGGTATCCTTTGGCCAGAATTTTTCATAGTTTCCTTTCTTCATCATCTTTCTCAAAATATGATAACACATCTATGTATTTATTCTATACATATATATTAAATTCTAGGAGAAGAGGAAGATGGAAAGATTTCCATGACAAACAAAGGGGAAAAAAAGGAAATTTGGTACCAGATATTTGCTGTTTATATTCGTGTCTAATGGACAGTGTTTTCCTTATCAAGTCAAGAAAAGAAACAGCTAAGAAAATAATATAAGGGCAAAATGTTCTAGGTTTTGCTCCTTCTTATTAAGTTTAGGGATACAAAGTTGCCATGGTGACCTCTTCGTTTTTGCATAAAGTGTGATAGATTTGGAGGTAACAGAAAGTAGATGACAACAGCCAAAGTAACTGTCAGGTATTCAGGTGAGGTAGTCTCATTTGGCAACAGTTGCTGTATATAGCACAGATATATACTTCATTCCTCCTGACAAGAACTGCTGACAAGAACAACCCATCCTTCACCTGACAACTGGAACAGAGCGTTGTTTCCCAGCCTTAGAGCTGAAATGACAGTGTGCCTTTTTAATAAGAGCATAAAGAACACATATTATTTAAGAGGTTTCACATGGATATGTACGTCTGTAAACAGGCATAAAGACTTTCCAACCCAGGAGCACACTGGCACTTTTCAAATTGGAATGCCAAATTAGCTTCTGTTTTGACCTTGTTCATTCCTATTAGCTGGGTATTAGACAAGAATCCCATGCCACCTTGACAAGGGCTTTTGTTTCTATTATACTGTTATTCAATCCTATACAAGTGATGGATGAGAATGGTGCATGTCTGAATAAGCAGAGGGAATCACCCTAATGAATTCTCTTCTGCATTGCAATATGCTGTGGATGAAATAACTTATCCATTCTGCATTAACTGATGTGACCGGTTCATCTCAACTACTTTTCATAGTTGCCATCACTCAGAAAGGCTGAGTGTTTACAGCTCTCACAGGAGGAATATTTGTCTGACAAACTGTGTTAGAGGCATGAAACCTAATGGTAACAAAGCAGAGCCATACGAATGCACACATCAGTAAAATACAGCCCTGGGATCCTATTAAGATTCCAACCTTTCTTTACATTCAAATTTTTTTCTTTCTGTTGTACAATTCCTTGGGCCAAGTCAGGTCTCTGCAGCATTTTATTAATAATCAGAGCCTATTTTATTTAGTCAGGTAGTCTTACTGGACTAATTCTTAACCTCCCAAAGATTTTCCGGTCGCCTTAATACTAAGGCTTATTTTGTCATATATTATAAGTATAGGACTATAAACGAGCTTGCAAGGTTTTTTTGGGTTTTGTTTGTTTTTTCTTTAAAATCATGTTTGTTTACATGCAAATTATTCTGCAAACACATTTTGTTTCCTGTGATCTAAGTCTAGCTTTCCCTGTGTGTTTGCAGTCTGTTTTTCAATATGCTGTCCCTGTTTGCACATTTACATCTTTGTTGACAATTAACTTTGTTGTCAACAAAGTAGAATAGTTCTTTTGAAATAAATTATTTACAAATCTCAGTTAAACCCAAAATAATCATTCATGGCTTGTCAACAGTGTATGTGGTTTAGAAGAAGGAAATTATTTGAAAAATATTCTGAAAAAAAAAAAATGGCATACAAATAGGTTTTAAATAGAAGGCAACAGTGATTTTAGGAATGATTTGTGTGTTTAATGAACAGTTGGAAATAAGAATAGTTGGCAATATGCCCTAGATTATGTGTGCATATAGCCAGTTTATTATAATTTAGATCTCACCAGAGTCTTGTGAGGCATATCTGAGGTAGGCTGTCTCCAGGCAATGCTGGGCATGCCAGCCAAAAACAGACAAGGAAGTCATTAGTTAAATCCACAGCTGATATAAGATGGCACAGCTCCATTGACTTTGATGAGACTTCACCCTTCACATTCACTGAACTTTCAGTGTACTTGAGAAGAGTCAATCATTTCTGGATAAGAAGGAATGCAATATTCAGTTCTCATGTGTGGTCACCATGTCCTTATTGGGAGCAGTTTGATCAACAGTATAAAGCAGTAATGGAGTCTATAAATCCTTACAGATAATGTTTTAAAATTTTTCCAAGGACAAGGGAGTTTTGGTGTAGCTTTTTTAGAAGGTCCTGGAAATATTCTATACTAGGAAATTCACTCTCTCTGTGATAAGGTGATAAGAAGATGATAAAAAAATCTGTTCAAACATTTTCTCAGGAATTATGTAGAACTTCTGTTCTACAGCAGGGAGACACATCATAAGGATGTTGTGGACATTAACGTTACCCAGGCATGCTGTTCATGCAGCTAGTCATAATTACAGTCAGAAGCATTCCACTTTTCATCTCCTACCCATGGGAAAAAGAATTCCTGGTGTCAGGGAATAAGTTTTATTTGTTCTCCTTTTTTCATTATGCACTATTTTCTTTTTATTACATTTTATTCAGTGCAACAAGAGAAATTAATGCATCTCATGAATTTGTTATTTCTTTTTTTTTTTCCTGTGAGAAAAGGAGTGCTGCTTCTAGGCCAGTATTTTTGTGTTCTGAACTTGAATTGAGTCACATAAGTCTCAGCACTGTGAAAAACTCTGTGGGTAAGTAACTGTGGCTTATGTTTAAACAGTAGGAGAGTTCTTTTAGTGCATTCATTAGGAAATTTCTTGGACATAAGCATCTCTCTCACCATTTTACTGGATACAGCCTTGAAATCCCTCTTCTTTCAGACATTCAGTATTAAAGATCACATATGAAAGCTTTTAACATCTGTCTGATGTTAACTTTTATCTGGTAGCCTGATGAGTAGGAAATGTTTGCAGAGAACAGTCAAGACCATAGAATTATTTATCTAACAATGAGTTGACATGTAAATAAGGAAGCCCAGTAGGAGGAATTCTAATCCTGATTAATTGAAAAACTTAATATTACTAGTTAAACCTAAATTTTAAAATCTATATTCATTCAATTGAGAAAAAACTTCAGCGATATCACAATAAGTATAAAATTGTAATGGAGGCATAAATGCCCTTATCTGATCTTTCCTTATAACTGGGAAAGAAGAAATCAATAACTCTGTCAGTACCAGATAAAATATTGCAGAAGGTGAAGTTACAATACTGATTTGCAGAGAAAATGCAGTTATGAGTAGATTCAGTTTTGACACCTGCTGTTATCGCAGTGCTCTTACAACAACTTGTTGTTGGCTGGCGAATACAAAAAACACTAAGGATTTAGATTCTGTCCTGCAGGCTACTGTGGCGTCATGGAAAGGAAATGAAAATGCTCTAATTGATGAAAAGATGTGCCACTGGAATTAAAAAAAGGCTACTTAAAACCTGAAAAAAAAATAGCAGTATCATTTGTAGGCAATGATAGCCAGTATGAAGTATATTGTAGAAAAATTAACTAATATCCATAAGGATTTGAACACCTTGTCACACAAACATTTCTAACCTTCCTCAACTTTATGCCCTCAATTTCTTGAACATTAATCTGTTTGCCAAGCCGTGTATTCTATGAAAGCTATGTCATGCTCTCTCAGCCGCACACTGTAAAATTATATTACAATGGTGAAAATGTCAAAAATCAAATACTGATTACAGGTGAGCACCAGCAAAATACTACAGTTCACATACATTTTGTCTTAATGTATTATTACAAAGCCCTTCAATGTTCACACCAACCCCTTCCTAGTTAGTTAGGTTTGGAGCTCTATTATAGCCCAATAATAAAATATTAACCGGGTAATTTACTGCTCTCCTCCCTCTGACTTCTCACTTGTCTTCCTGCTGGAAAGAGACAGAATAACAACCTCAAAACCAACATAAAACACAGAAATGGAAAACTGACAAACCTTAAATCTGGGGGAGAAAAAGTAAGTAACAGTGAGAGAGACAAATATTTTAAATTCACCTGAGAAGGGATTTTGCTTTGATATTGCTGACTTCTCAAGCATTTAGAAATTATTCCTTAATTAAAATGTAAATTGGTGTTTCTAGGGTTTTTAATGTCTATATTGAATTAAATTAGAATTTAAACAGGGTTTTAAAAGGTGAAATTTGACTTCCTCATAGGAAGAACATATTTGCTAATATTTTAGCTTTAACTAGAAATTAATATTGGCATTTGCTTAAAGGCAGATTTGTCTATTTTAAGTTTATTGATTTCAGCTCAGCATGCATTGGCTTCCATACGAACTGAAAGAACCAGCAGAGGACAAAACCATAGTGTAGCAGGATATGACACACACCAGTGTATCCACATATTTCAGTACAGAAGGCTTTTAATTCAAAGCAAAAAGAGTACTTAGAGTATTGATTAAATATTACAACAAAGCCAACAACATACAAAGAAAGCATGTAACCAAAGAATGTTCTCTAAACGTTTTCTTTTCAATCAACTGCCTGGACAATTCACTCAGTTTTCAAAGTTAGTACTCTTTATTTGTTGTTATTGAAATTTTTTTCTTTTTCTTTGGAATGAAATTAAATACATCAACTTCTGTAAACAACCTTTATTTACAATTATGAGTTGCTGTTTGTTATTTCATAGTAATTATGAGGTAAATACAACTAGATGATGGAAGCACTATCTATTTTGCTGATACTGTAACAAGAAAAGAGGAGTCTAGGACAGAAAATTACCCTGTCTTCTTTTTTCCATCTTAACGTTCACACAAAGTAACCCTTAGCTGCTCAGCATTAAAACTTTTCACAGAGTGTGTGAAAAGTTTGAGTTATAGTAATGGACATAGCTATAAAAACTTCTTATAAATCAATATGCAGAGTTTGAATCAGAAAAAAACCCCCAATGTTTACTTCTATCATTGTAGTAAGTTATTGTTTCCCAAGCTTCAGGAGTATTCAATACTTAAGTATTTGACTGAAAACTTAGTTAAATTATTGTTATTCATCAAGTCTAGGTTAAAAACAAAATACAGATACAGAGAAACATCTCTCCTATGAGTCAATATATTTTTGTAAGACGTAACAAAAGAGGATGTTTTACGTTACCTTTGTCTTTTTTCATAGCAGCTAATATGTATGCTATTTCACAGGAAGCAACATCACACCTGGTCAATTTTCACTAGATGTAGTCTCTTAGTGAGATTAGGATTATTTTTAGTAGACTAAAGGCTGAAGTGAAACATTGCATGGGCACATACCTATGTTTTTAATATGCCTGTGCAGTACAATTGTAGAATCAATATTTACTCATGCTGACACTCTAGTGCATGTGTTGACAATTTCACTTAAATTGTTTGTGTTGTGAGAACTGAAGTCTTTGAGCAGTAGCTGTGTTTTGAATATCCACCAAAAAAAAAAAAAAAAAAAAAATTAGTGAAGGGCCACCTGGCTCTCTTTTTAAATCATTCACAGGAGGAAGCAGGCAGCCAGTCAGGAGTAGCACTTATTTCAACTGTTGATCTTTTTGACTAGATGAATGGGGATACTGCTGCAGAAATGGAGAAGAGCACAACTTTAAACTACGAGGCTAATTGAAAAATAAACTTTTTCCTCAGAAAGTCTATTCTTCTCCGTAACTGATCTCCTTTGACTGGCTAATATTCTCTTTTCCTATTACCTTTGCAGCAACATAGGATAAGCACAATAGTTCAGGGAAGACACAGCAATGGAGGTTTCCACTTACTTTTCTGATTCCACTCTTCTGATGTCAGGGCTAGGCTTGTGTTGCAAAACAGACACACATTTCACTCAGTCATGTCCATTCCCCGAGCCCTGAGCGAATGATTTTGTGATGAACTTGTATCAAAAGAAGAACCCTTCTCAAAATTCTGCACTTCCCTGTTTGTAATTCTCAGGGCTTTTGTATACCATAATTCTTTCCCTCGAATCCCAAGGGATATGAGCAAAGGTTCCAGATACAATGGTGATTACCATAATTTGTCTAAAAGGATTGGCTGTTCCTATTGTGCCAAGGAGTATCTCCTCTCAGTGCAAACTTGGAAGAAAATGCAAAGATGCTTTGGCAGATGAGGGAAAGCAGTTATTTTACATGTTAAACTTGACTACAAATATTACTGTTCTCTGGAAGAAATTTAAGTATAGCAAAAGTCATCCAAGACTGAAATGCAAACATTATCCATTATTCCATGCTTTATATGCATATGAATTAATTATTTTCAGCTTGATCTGTGAGCTAATTCCAGAACCAAATCACTAGGGAATTATGATGTTAATGTGTACATGTTAATAGACATATTTAATCAATTACTTGGTGAGTGTTTTATTACAAGTATAAGCTTGAAAACAAAATGTTCTACAGGACCAAGCTGTTCTAAACTAACACTGTAAAAAGTGATGCAAATGTAAATCTGTCTGCCTTTGGCTGGCAATACTTTTTCCCCCTTTTTTTTCTATTTTTTTCTACTTTTTATAAACCAAGAAATCAAATTTAAATTGAGAAGTGCTTCATCAGGCATGAGTTATTCTGAAAGTCTTTTCAGTAATGTAAGGCAATATAAAGACGATATATTATACAGCAAGAAGACATAACTTTTCAGCAAAACTACTGTGCAGCTAAACCCAAAAAATTTGTCTTAGTACTTTTGGGTTTCCAGATTTCTTTTTATATTTCTCAGCTACCTTTGGAAAATACATAATAAAGTATATACTCTGTAGGACTAGGGAAAACAAAATAAGCCTATCTTCTTTCATTTTGTCACCTTATCTATTTGTGCCAGGAGTATTATTCTCAGTATAGTCAGGAGCTTTTTATGGAATATTTCCCCAAATTAACCACTGCACATCTGTGAACTTTTTCTAGATTGCTAGGTGGACAGCCCTCACAGTTTCCATAAGTTATCTATTTGCAATTGAAAAGCAAATTGTATAGCCAAAGTAGAACTGATACACCACTACTGTTAATACCATACTTGCTGACATTAAAATTGCCTGTACTATGACCATTATACACTTGACACATCAATGAGATTAAATTATGTTTATCAACAGTACTGATAGCAATTTGGCAGAACGTTGCATTTTTATAGCAAAATATGATTTAATATTAGTATGACCCCTATAGAACTTGGTTGGCCACATTGAACTACTCTCAGTATGTTATCTAATACTAAAAGGCTAAAAGGCTAAAAAATAAAAAATAAAATAAGGAACACAAAAACTGTATGTAAGAAGTGAACCACATACAACAGACTACTGTACATATCTGCAAATTTGCAGATGACACCATGTTGGGGGGAGTGTTGATCTGCTGGAGGGTAGAAGAGCTCTGCAGAGGGTTCTGGACAGGCTCGATAGATGGGCCAAATCTAGTGATACGGGGTTTAACAATACCAAATACCAGGCCCTGTACTTTGGCCACAACAACCCCTGCAGCACTACGGGATGGGGACAGAGTGGCTGGACAGTGGTCAGGCAGAAAAGAACCTGGGGATATCGGTCGCTGGCCAACTGAACATGAGCCAGAAGTGTGCCAAGGTGGCTAAGAAGGCCAATGGCATCCTGGCCTGTATCAGGAATAGTGTGGCCAGCAGGACCAGGGCAGTGACTGTGCCTCTGTACTCAGCACTGGTGAGGCCACACCTTGAATTCTGTGTCCAGTGCTGGGTCCCTCAATTTAGGAAGGATGTTGAGATGCTGGAGCATGTCCAGAGAAGGGCAACAAGGGTGGTGAAGGGTCTGGAACACAAATCCTATAAGGAGCAGCTGATGGAGCTGGGGTTGTTTAGCCTGGAGAAAAGGAGGCTCAGGGGAGACCTTATCACTCTACAACTCCCTGAAAGGAGGCTGTGGCCAGGTGAGGGTTGGTCTCTTCTCCTAGGCAACCAGCGACAGGACAAGAGGACAGAGCCTTAAGCTGGGCCAGAGGAGCTTTAGGTTGGATGTCAGGAAGAAGTTTTTCATGGAAAGGGTGATTGGGCGTTAGAATGGGCTGCCCAGGGAAGTGGTGGGGTCACCGTTCCTGGAGGTGTTTAAGAAAAGACTGGATGTGGTACTTAGTGCCATGGTCTGGTTGACAAGATGGTGTAAGTTCATAGGTTGGACTCAATGATCTCAAAGGTCTTTTCCAACCTAGGTGATTCTGTGATTCTGTAATATTTTGGAGATATCAAAAAGAGATTTTTTTAACCTGGTTATCAAATTTCTGTCAATTTTCCTGATATTTAGGCTTAAAAGGAGAAAAACAGAACTTCTATTTTGCACAATGTAAGATTTTGCTTAAAGAACATTAGGGCCCAGATCTTACAGTAAACACAGCAGGTTTTACTATTTTAATTTCTGAATTGCCGTTTCTTCCCACTCTTTTCTCCTTTCTATTCTGAGATAACATGCAGTGTGCCACTGTGAGATTCCGTGGAGTTTCTAAACTAAGAACTCCACCTTGTTCATATACGGGTAATCTTTTTGTTAGTTTCAATAGGGTTTTTGTTCTGTGTTTACAAATTACTGTGGCTTAACAGGGGTAGACACCTCAGCCCCACACAGATGCTCACTCACACCATCCATGGGATGGAGAAGAGAATTGTAAGGGTAAAAGTGAAAAAAACGGATAAATTGAGACAAAGACAGTTTAATAGGCAAAGTAGAAGCTGTGTGTAAAAGCAAGCACAAGTAATTAATTCACCTCTTCCCCTTGACAGGCAGCTGTTTGGCCATCCCTAGGAAAGCCAGGCTCCATCACATGTCATGGCGACTTGGGAAAAGAAACACCATCACTCCAAATATCGTCCCCTTTCTCCTTCTTTGCCACAGCTTTTATTGCCATATGGTATGGAACGTCCCTCTGGTCGCAGTCCTGGCTGTGTCCCCTCCTGTGCCACCTCCAGCCTCCTCGCTGAAGCGTCAGTGTGAGAATCAGAAAAGGTCTTGACTCTGTGTAAACACTGATAGGCAATAACTAAAACATCCTTACTTTATCAACACTATTTTCATTACAAAAACAAAGCATAGCACCATAAGAGCTACTATGAAAAAAATTAACTCTATTCCAGCCAGAACCAGTAGGCAAGTGCAATCACATTTAAAATGCCATGGAAAAAAATACCGTGCATTCTCCTTTTGCTGTCAGTTTGATTGCAGATATCAAAGTAAACGTGATAATTGTGTGTGGGAAAGCATAATGCATGATGCATGTATCCGTTTAGTACATGTTGACCTGGCCTCATAGCATCTCATAAAATCTCACATATCTTTAGAATTTCATCTACTAATAATTCTCTACAGTATTTTATTCACCGAGAAACTAAACCAGTCTCACTTACAGCCAATACTGACCCTCTTCCAAGCCCCAAGACGAATGATTATTTTGAACTTTTTTTTTTTTCTAATGCTGGCACTAGATGGCAGTAAAAGCGCAACTCTGAACATTTCGTCCAACGTGGATAAATATACCGAGAACTCTGAGGCAGGAGAAAGGCTATCACTGTAAGTCAGCTTGCCTTCAAAGGTTAGCTAGAAGCAGGATATGGAATATCGTGCACAATCACTAGAAAATATGAAAAAAAATCCAATCGCTAAAAAAAAAAAATAGCACTAAAGCAGGCAAAGTAATGGGGAGCTTTAATTTGAAATATCAGGAAAAACTGATTTCATATGGTTTGCTAAAATCTGCCAAAACAGCAGATCAGCGATCTGCAAAAGTAAGATATAAAGGCAAGTGTCCTACCAGTGTGCCAAAAATGTGATTCATCTTCATGACAAGCTCTAAGAAAGGAGGAGGAGAAAAGCAACTGCACAAGAATTTTTTCTTCATTACTAAATCGAATTTTATTAAATCTCTGAAATTAATGGAGTTGTATTTCTATACTTTTAAAGTCACTAAGACCATACCTACAGTAAGAATGCACTGCTAAAAAGAGGAAAAAATTTTCTGCCTTCCTTTGTTTTGAGATTGAAAAATTATATGCCCTCCAGCAGAATGTATATTCTGTGGAATCAGCCTGACAGTACCCACTCACAGAGTCTAGCTTCTTGCTGCACTGCTGTAGTAGTTGAATCCTTGTGATAGTCCTACCTTTGTAAACACTTGCATCTGTAATGGACAGAGAGGAAAAAAATCTAAGAATTATACAGAAAAAAATTTATGTTTAACGTCTTCTTATGAGGACACTTTCAAACTATTAATTGGATGTATTTCAAAGAAATCTCTAGCAGTGACATCCAATTCAAGTAAGCTTAAGCTGAAGGTTTAATGGCTTTCATGTTGTTGCACATTAAATCAACAGAGTGAATTGGATTTAGAACTGCAAACTAAAACTGATTCAGTCTTTTATAACAGTTTTGCAGTCATTATTTTTAGTCGTCTAAGTGCCTGGATTCTATTCTGGGGTACTTATTACAGAAAGGGAAACACATTTTCCACCCTCAACCCTGTTCAAGATATACAAAATCTCATAGAAGATATTCCAAAGCATTTATTACTTCAGGATGCAGGTAACATCCATCTTTCTTAGAGGCTGAAAGTATGAAGAACATGGTATCATGATGACTATAAAAAATAAAGCTATGGATAAAAATCAGAAAGCTCAAAATTAAATCCTCATAGGAGACTTTGGGCTTATTTTTTGTTCTGTAACTCTTACTGTCTTGGAAACTCAAAGCAAGTACTACTTTTTATTGCTTCAGTTAAAAACATTCTAATGTCAAACATTTGTTAGAATATATTCACACTCTGTAACAATACATGGCTCTGGGTTTCACACAAGCAAACATGCATAACATAAAGTCTTGAAACTTTTAAGTATTGAATTATTTAAGGTCTAAACACAAGTAAGTGCACTGCAGGTTTATGTCATCTCTTTTGGGAAGAAAAGCTCCTCGTTCTACCAGAGGTTAGACAATAGAAGCTGTGCTATCAGCATGCTTTTAATCACTTTTTCCACCTTCATCTTACACATCATTCCTCTATGATGCCAAAAATAATGCCACGAGAAAGTACTTGTTGTTTTTTATACCCAACCCTCCACACATATTGTTTCCTTAAGGGAATACCTTAAGTAGCCGAAGAGAACACCAGCTTTCTTTGTTGCCTATCACCAAATTGATGTACGACCTTTGGATCTTACCGGATACACCCTCACCTCAGTCACAAAAACAACAATATTGGTGAAAATACCTTCTTCCATCATCTTCTAGTCCAGGGAATGGAACCATTCATTTCTGAGAGCAGAACTTAAGTGACTCATCCATCACCACCAAATCACTTCTACGTATTCTGTGTGGTGAAAGCTAAGTAGATGTATGTGTGATAAGACTTTCTGGACAAGAAAGGCTTTAGAAAAAAAAATTTGTTCTGTGTCTAGAAATTCTTCCCTCTCCTTTATTTAATGTTTGTGGTTTAGGGAGGCACAGTATCCCACAAATACTGTAAAATCAAATAACTCTCAAAAAGCAAAGGGTTCTCATTTATGACCTTCAGTTGCTACATAAAAGTCTTCCAAATAGTCTAGTCCAACAGAATTATTACTTAATGTTAAGTTGTAAATATGTATCCTAAACATTACAATTTTTTAAGGCAGTGAGTGTATGAGCATTTTGTAGCATTAAGAGCTCATTCTAGGCAATAATGAATTTGGTATTTACTTATTATTATCCTCTATGTATCTCCTCCTCTATGTGTCAAATCTAAGTATTACCACCAAATTCAACACTTAAATCTACTGTTTGGTTTGTTAGTTTACCTTCTACATCTAGAATAATTAGTAAAAGACAATTTGACTTATCATTTGGGAAGATGGGAATTTTGTCCTTGAAGTGGAGTTTGTTTGCAGAAGAATATCTGCCCTTTTCTTCATTTCTTCTCCAAGACTAGTGAAATAACAAATATAAGTGCTGAGCTTTGACTTCTAGAGCACTGCTAGTAACTTTTGATTATTAAACCCAAGCTTTGAACATCCCCAAAATTACCCTTCTATTTCTTCTCCTATTTCTTCTCCTCTATCTTCCAGTCTTTGGTGGCATTTTGGTACTTCTTCTAAAGTGCAATATCCTCCTTTCAGAGCTTTGCATTATCCAGGTGCTGTGATCTTTGACTGCATTTGCTGGAGCATAAACATAAATAAATCTGTAATTAGACAGGGCCCCCCTTATCCTGTGTAGAAGAAACTGGAGGATTTTCATGGCACACTCCCTATGGTGAGATACAGCTCCTGTCACAGGAGATGGCTCTCCATTAAATGTAGTTTACAAAAGCAAAGTAAACACAGACAACCCAAATGACTGCCATCCTTGTGTGCTCAATAAATTACTGGCTTTACTGACTGGATTAACATAAGCCTTCAGGTACAGAAAAAAAGAAAGTCCTTGAATCTCCCTGAAAATCTGGCATTGCAGGGATTTTACATTTGAGCCTAGGATACTCTGCAAAAGTTTGTTACCCTTTATGGAGAGAGAACCTTTTACTCGTTTTAGTGGATGTATAGTCCTATTCTTTCTCCAGTAAAACTTTTCTAAACATAAGATTTCACTATAGAAAAGCATTCTTGATGTCCACAGAATTCTGAATATCACCTGCAGTTTTTACTTTTATTCTTCATTGACCTATCTTCATCCAAACCACTTCAAAGCCTGTATTAACAATTAACCCCTACCTGTAGATAACGAGTACAAATATTAATTATTTAGTCTAAAGAAAGTGATTTTCTTGATTTTTATGTGGTTTTCTTTGGTTGTGATTTTGTTGTTGCTTGTGTTTTTTTTTTTTTTCAAGCTATACTCTGGCAGAAAAAGGTTTGACTGACATGTGTTTGGAATTAGGGTTTTCTTATTTCAAAAATAGCATTTGTACAAAGCAGAGCAGAATGAACAACTGGTATAATATTTATTTTAATCCCTGCATTCTTCCAGATAACTGTTAACTTCACATTTGAAACAAAAAAAATATGATTTATCCAGTAAAATTTGAGATATGACATTATGAAATCATTTTGAATAAGGCATCTTCCACGACACAGATTTTCACATGTATTGCAGATCTGCTTCAACAGATCTATGATCTGCCATTATTCTAAGGTTTTCTAGGGTAAGATGTTTTGTAGGCTACAGTAGACCAAATGATGGGCATCATATACCTCTGCCTATTCTATGTCTAGAACACTCAGGCAGCAATACATCCAGAATATATGAAAAATAAGGATAGAATGCAGTCAGTGTGCTCAGATATTTCAAACTTTCACCTACTTTTAATGTGAGTATAGGGATATTTTTTCTACAGTTTGAAAAGCTGAGGTGTAGTCATCAGTACCAATTTTGAAATGCCTCCAGTCTGACTGAACTACCAAGGCCAAAATGGTCTTTAAGAACTTCTAAATATGTAGAAATTGCTATAATGAATCAAGGCTCTCTCTATTTATTTCATCTTCAATAGTCAGGATTGAATACATCAGAAAAGATACTAAAATCTCTATCAAAAAATCTGCCTAAAAGGAAAATTTCTTCTGACTTCTTATTAGATAGTTCCTATCTTATAACTGAATGCATGAAGATTTATAGCCCTCACTTTTTAATCCAAACCAATGTAACTTGACTCCTACTTAACTCTTGACATTGCTTATGCCTTGGAGCAATAAGAGCAATTTATTATGGGTTTATTATGCACTAGGTAAATTTTTTTCCCCATTTTATTATCTTTAGATATTTTTAAACAGAAAATGAAAGTGTTCCTATGAATCCTTATTTTTCCTGCTCTGAGACTTCCTCAGATTTACACTAATCTGGTCACTAGCTAGTTTTACATTAATACTATTTGTGCAAAAATATAAATTTCATAAATGTCACAAATTTAACAACTCTCTATTACCAATAATGAAATACTATTTATCTATAATCTTCCTTCATTATATTGAAGGGGATTCAGTGCACGTAAAGGACAAGTGGCATCACTATAAAAAGAGGTATGATACCATCTTTTCTCTCTAGGTTCAAAACTCAGAACTAAACCTTGTCCAAACATGAAAGACTAAAGGGACTAGAGTGTGTCTCCATAACTAAGACCACACCCCAGCTCAACTGCAAGCTTATTAGTTAGTCTGTCTTTAAGGTTAATTTAAAGACGAGAAATCTGACTAAAAGCATTATGCTGCCTAAATGAGCTAAGGAAATCTGGGCACATTGTTCTTAAATTAATACTGACAGTTTAAAATGTTGTCATATACAAGTCCAGGTACATAATTTCTCTCTAATAATTCAAAATATTTTAGAGGTCCCTTACTTTTGCTATAAGAAATCTAGAAATCTTAAACAATAACTAAAGAAGATTTGCTTGTACTTCACTATCTGGAAAATCCACTAGTTACCCTTCCATGAATAATGTGTGGGTTTATATCACTCTCCGGCTCAAGTTTCAGACAAGGTTCACAAGCCTCTTTTAAAGAAAGATGGGAGCATTTCTTTTTGCAACTGATTTCATGAAGAAAACCTAGCAATATACTCCTTCCATGTATGCAAATAATAAAAATTTCCCCAATCAAGTTCAGTGCTAAGTTCTCTTCTCACCACCTTTCCTAGACAACATCATCACTGTCTGACTCTATGACATGTACATTGCTTTTGAATTCTCTGAGTTCTCTCCTCTCTGATATTTCAAAGAAGACAAATGTCAGTCAAACACTGCTGCTGAACACTTTATCTACTGCATGTCTACCACCAAAGCAGCTATTTTTCCATAGTTACCAAAGCAATATGTAAGTAATTTTATTTTGTTTCAATGCTGAAAATTTAGGATATGCTTATGTCACAGCCAAACATAAGAACAATATGTTGTTTCTGAGTATATTCATCTGCTGTTTTTTCTTGAATTGTTGTCTTTTTGCTAAAACATCCTTGATTTGTTTGTACAACTGTAGCAAAGAAGAATTTTAATGACTGCAGTAAGACAAACTAAGAATATAATTGATTCACAAGTCAGTGCAGGACAAAAAATTACTTCCCAGCTTCTAGAGCTCTACTGCTCAGTATATGATGAGATGTAGGGTAAAGACTATTAGTTTTAGTATTAGTATTAGACTATTAATAAGTCTTTAATATTTTAACTTTGTACACTATTGACCCCAATGGATCATAAAAGCTGGAATAATAGAATTGTTCAGTAATCCAAATGCATGTTTAGTGTCCTTCAGAACCAGAATTCATATCTTTTTTTTTTCCCGTTTACTTTTACATGTCTTCGGTTGTTTCAGTTTGCATATACACATAAGCATATGCATTTAGTTACCAAAGACAGAAAGCCCAGAATGGGGTAATTGTTGAAAATAAGGGTTTTTTTCTACCTTTTACCAGAAGCTGTGGCAGGTGGTGCTATAATTTGCATTACTTCCTCTCCTGTCTCTGATGGGTGTTGAGCAGATTAATTAGTTCATGTCTGTACAACACTTTGAAAGTCAGTGCTATATAATTAGTCCTATGTATTTCTAGGATAGCCTTAAATATCTTCAGTGAGTCTTCAACAATTTCCCTTATGTCACTCTCTAATTGACCTTGGTCTTCAAAGAATTTTCTTAATATCCAATTTAATTTTCACGTTTTATGGGTTTTTTTCACAACACGATGGTTGGCTGAAAATTTTCACCTCTTTGAAAGATACTTTTCAAATGAGAAATACCCACAGAAAACTGGCTTACCTTAGCCAGTCAGAACTTAAATAGCGATTAAAAGATTTCCTATTACAGCAAGCATCAGAATAATCTCAAATATAGATTTTAGGACATAGACACTCTATATACTCTATATAATTTATCAAAAATCTAACACTCCGAAAATATTCAAAGTTTACCACACTTTTAGCAAACTGTTTGCAAGTTAGAGAAGGTTAGCTTCAATTCCATACTTTGACATACTTCCTCAATGTTATTTTTAACCTTTCTCAATGTAATTATTAATCCTCTTACTATGTAAGTATTTAATCACCCTCACCTTACCTTTTTGATAACTTGAGACATTCTTTTTGGTGGAAATATCTTTGTGATCCTTACATACATGGCATATTCATATGCAAATATGAATGTAAATGTTTATATAGTTAAATAGGTTTACAGTAATTTAGCATTGGATTAAAGAAATGTGACAATTTTTTTCCTGAAAATGTGTCTAGCAGTGAAATGAGGAATCTAAAAAGAGACCCATACTTACATGCAAGATATAGAAGAGGCAAAGACATGGCTTTCACCTTTACTTCCTGTCTTGTCCTTGGTGCAAAGGTGTGTAAAAGTGTTCTCCCTTGACACATCTGTGAACATAAGAAGCAGCAGACAGAATTTCCACTGCTCTCTGGTCTGTTTTCAGGACACCCGACCCAGGAAGGTATCCTCCTCTGTTTCCAGGGTGAAGAGCTTCTGGGGCCAACAGGGCAGGCAGGCAGGCAAGCAGGCCAGGGGTTTTTTGATGGACACGTGGTCTGACAGCGGAGCTGTCACTTCAGTATTTATTTCCTCCTACTTGCTGACTGCTGGTCTGATTGAAAATCCTCTGCACGAGCTTTTTCTGCCAGTGTAGCCTGATGCTTTCTACAATCCTGTACTCTCTCCTCAGCTTTCCCCCTAGTAATATTTCCTGTCAATCTTTTCTACGTTTCTTCAACTTACCACCTGCTGTCAAAATCTCGATAGGAAATAAAGAGAAAATGAGTAAATAGAAGTACTAACACTTTTTCCACCCTATGTGAATACTGCACTTTCTTTTTTTCTTATTTGTTTTTGCTTTTAGAATAACTTTTTAGTTCTTGTTTCCATAGATTTCTTATTTTGCCACGTTTGCAATCATGCATACCAGAAGGAGGGAGGAATTTCATCTCTAGCCTCAGGCAAATTGGAAGTAGAAATGCTAAAGAACTGCAGTGTGGTACAATCATCAACTGTATAGAAACATGCAGAGACATTTGATCTAACTACAATTATGAGGTAAAAGTCAATACTTTGATCTAGGGAAAGTACCACAATCTTCCAGGAATTTCTGCTTGTCCTTCTTCATTTTAATAAAGGTCTAGAAAATACTGCAGAAAGTAGTGCAATAATCCTAAGCCCTTTTCCAGTCCTTGGAATGACCTACACCAAAGAAAAAATATATTTTTGAATTCAATTCAGTTAAAGGTTTCTACTGCAACTGCAAATAGTGTCTCTCATAGTATAGACAATCTGTGTTTCCCAGCAATTAGGCTTTTTACAAGTTACTGAGGTTGTGGGCAGAGAAAAGATCTAGGCCCTTCTAATAGAGCAGCTGTTCAAATGTACTGTCTTATTTCTCTTCTTTCTCAAGTGCTGCTGAGATAGAAAGCCAGTGAAGTTGTAACAGATAAGTTCATATTTAATCAAATTTGATGGGGCTTTTCAAAAGATAATGGAACTAAAAATGTTACCAAAAATTTACACTCTAAATGGAAAAAAAAAATTACTGTAATAGATTTTTTTTTTTTGTCATTTCCAGGAATTACTTGATGTGTGATCTAGTATGCATAAATGTAAGGAGCTGATTTTGCTAAGCTATCTAAGAGATATAGCTGGTGTAGGGTTTGTTTGGTTTTGGGTTTTTTTCACAAAAATTTAATTTTAGTGTTTTCCTCTTTCTTTTTTTTTCCCAGGTGTTCTGATTATGGTGAAGTTTTGATTTGTGGTCCCAGAGAATCATCACATCAGTTGCAGGAGATCTGGCTCTCAACCTGACATCCTCCAGGTACTCATTCCTTTCTCTACCTCTCAGTGTTCATCTTGCACTCTAGCACGCTAACATTGTTTCTTTATTGTCTTCTTCTTTCAGATATTTGAGGTCACTTGGAAAGTCCTGATGAGTATTGTATTATCTGTGTTGCAGACAGCTACAAAAGTGTCCTTTTTTAAACTTAGATATAAATTCCCAGACATTGCATCTTTACCAGTTCCTTTAACAGAAATTATGTTTGCTTAGTGGCAAACAGAGTTTCCTTGTAGACATGATTGTTTGCAAGCTCTTTTTCACATGTTCAGTCATGTGCCCCTCCTTCCAAATATGCATTCAGTATGACCTCAAATAGATCAAGCTCCAAAATCACTTGAGCAGAAAAATAATAATAGAAAAATATATAGTTTCTCATGAAAAATAGCACAAAAATCATGACATAAAAACTAAAACATTTTGGAACCCTAAGTTCTGAGAATTTCAGCCTTTCAGTGCTGACAGACAGTGATCCTCAGAAGCACACTGCATTTGACCTGAGGCCTTGGGAAAGGCTTCCCTTTTTATGTAATAGCACTGAGGTTGTTGCTGTGTAATTAAAGTTATATTACTGGGTGGAGTATGTAGAGATGTAGAAAAATCGGGTTTATGGGATATATGTAACAATATGAAAGATTTTGGGTGTGGGTTTGTTCTTCTTCTTTTCTCCTTCTTCTTCACAAATCTGGGATTTCTTTTATTGGTTCAAAAATCCCGCAGTGTGGATCATGAATAGTCAGTTATTGGATTATAAGTAAAAATAAATTAGTTGGCATTCCATAATTGGGTAATTTGGACCTTAAAAGACCTTGGAAGTTAGAACTCAGAGCCATTTTTCACCTTGTTAACTCAGGGGCACATTCTGTGCAGCTATATTATAGATAAGAAATAATAAACATTTGAGTCCAAAGATAAACTCCGTGTCTCCTGCGTTTCAATCTGAACTCTGAGTAAAAGAACTCACGAAACAGAGGCAAAGAAGAAAAGAAGTGAAATGGAGAAAATGAATAAAAACCAAGCATAGTTTGGATAACAGCTTACTTTGAAATCTTTGAATATATCTTATGGACAAATGGGGAGGGGAGGAAGCAGGGGATTATATGGAGTTATGTGTGTATTTAATAGCTGTGGTAACCCACTACTAGAAGGATTTCAGAGAGCTATGGAAATAAGAGTTGCTGCTGGATTTCCCAGCAGTGCAGGAATGCTCCCTAGAGTACAGTGTCTACTGCTTTCCTCAGATAAGTTTTATATTTTTCAGAGGATGTCAGACTGCAGCACTAAGCTTTGTCTAATTATGTCTATAAAGCGGCAGTTTGCAGCCTCTAGCTCAAAAGCTGGAAGAGACCCAGGTGGGCATATTGCTTCCAAGCAGTATAATGTTTGGAGGTAGAGTTCCCCGTGATCAATGAACTTGTCCAACCCATCTCTACTCCTACTTCCAGGGCAGTTTAGCTCTGCCCAGTGGAATGATGTATGTCTTCAGACTTACCAAAAGTTATCCACTCTCAGCAGTTATGACAGGGAAAAGGTGCCATTTTCCATGCTTGCCTGAATGCCTCATGGCAGTGTCCATTTGTGTCAGGATGGATGGCTTTGAGAATGAGTGCAAAGATCAAACCATTTCTATAGTGCTGTGTCAGCCAGTTCTCAAACTCCAGCACTATCCTGAGCCAGGGATGTGCCCTTGGTGAGTGTCCCCACTCAAGTAAGAGACAAGCAGAAGTATACAGAGACCTACGCCCATTATTTATTGCAACCTTTTCTGTGGAAGAAAAGAAACAGAGACAGATTGTCTTAAAAACTCCTCTAAATTCAGCGCCTATAAAACATAAGATGTCTAAGGATGATACAACTACTAAAATGTTAGATTATCAGGTAAGATTTGTTTCATTAGTCCTTAGACATTTAACATTCCATATAGGAAATTGTAATTAGAGCAAAGGTAGCCTCTAGTCCCATGAGAAGGAGTTGGCCTTCACACAACCAATAGCTATGCCAAGCAAAGATTGGGGTTATTTATTGCACTTCTTTCTGTCTTCAGTAGGGTCTTACTCAGTAAAAATTAACAAAATTGCTTTTCCCGGTATGTATTTTGCATCTTGAAATAAATTAAATGAAAATACAGGATAAGTTGTCTGCCTAAGACTTTCTTACCTTAAGGTATATATTCTGCATTGCAGTGTGCTGAGAGTGTTTAAAGCACTAAATATGTTGCTTACCCTGCAATACGGCTTAGCAAAAAATCACTTGGGAACTAAGAGTAGGAGAAAGGGCTAATTACATACACCTTTATTGCCCACTGCTCGAATGCTGGTTCTCAAGCTTTTCTTTTGAGCATAGTGTGCAGTTTTTTTGCAGAGAAGTGGAAGGAGGGGAGATGAAAGGTTGTTTGATAAAAAATGTTCTCAAACATGGGCAAACAGGCACTTTTATCTTTTGCTCTTTCTCTGTGTGAGACCACTCTGGTGTATCTCATCGTTCGGGGTTTTCACTCGTTTTCCATAGGGATATGTGATATATCTTGGTATATCTATGTATAAAATCCACAGGTTTTGATGATTCTCTTGTGGAGGTGCCTTACTGGAGTAGTCACAAAAATAAGTCCAAGAAATTTATTTTTGCTGATTTAGAAGTGTAAACTCCATTTGCTGTGTGCTGACCCATGGAAAAAAACCCAAACCCACAGCATCCAAAATGCGACATTATTAAATACTACAGGTTAGCTGAAAAGTTTATTTCCAGGTGTGATTGTCTTTCAACATCAGCTGAGTTCTTAAATTTTCTGATTTTCTGCCAGGTGACAATAAGATGAGCAACAAAGACTTTGGACTCAGGGACTCGTTTTTGCACTGCAATATTTATCAGCCAGATTGGTGTGGTTTAGTTGGTTGTTAGTTTTGAGAAGATAAATATCATGGAAAACTCTGGCAATTTGAAGCCAATATCTTTAATAAAGCTGTACATGGCATAAAATTAAACAAATTGAGCATAGTAATATGTGAAATGGCATGAAAAGTCAGAATATTTTTAAGTGGTTGTCAGTCATAGTGTGCTTGAAAATGATTCAATTATTTATACTTTCATTTCACTGATGTTATGACAAATCATGGAAAATTTGCTACATTTGTAATTGTTATTTCTTCTTTTAAAATATATTTTTAAAATGTCAGTCTAGGTGAGAGGGAAGAATCCATCTGTACATATACCTTTTTTTTTCAGTTGTACTCTATAAATTTCAGAGCAAATTTCAATATTCATGTGATGAAAAGATTCCAAAGTTCAATTCAGGTCCAACATACCAAATGAAGAAATTCTACTTATGCTAGAAGTTACCAAGCTGTAGGTAGACTTAGTTTGTATTTTCTGTTGCTTACAATTTCAGGAAAGAAATGAGAATTGAAGGGTTTGATAACTGCCTCTTATAAAACCCAAAAAGTGCAAGATAAAAGAGGTGAAAAAAAGAAGGAAAAACTAATAACTGCTGAACACTATCAATTACTTCAGAAAGTTAATGCACTTATGCCAGACACCTGTCTGTACTGTGCACAGAATTGAGCCAGTTCTTAGTGCAGAATGAAGTAATTTAGTCATGCACAGCAGTGTTATTCCTCTTTAATAGTGCTGTAATTGATTGGAATAAAACCATACAATATTCATCTAATAAGAGTTATCAATCAGCTATTCCTGTAAAAAGTAAGGATAAATATTATTCATTCTTGGAAATAAAACTGAGAGTAAATTAACATGTTTTAATTAGAAAATAAATCAAGATCCAGCCCCAAGTAATAAAGCCTAGCTATAAGTGTTCATCTATTTCTTTTTTAATCTTATTTGAATTCCATACTTGTGAAAGAACTTTATTTTTCTAGAATTCACAAAGAAAATAATGCTTTTATTTTATTATATATCTATAATCTACACTCAAACAAAAATATATCTAGAAACATTACAAGCAGTAGATAGATAGATAGATAGATACTACTCATTAATTCCCCCTTCCCCAAGTTTGTAAAGTAGAAATACCCACACATATATTATAAATTTCTCTATTTATATGAAAGCATACTGAAAGATAACATTCAATTCCTGAGCACTGTTTTGAATCGAAAGTATTCAGTCTTTCACACCATCTTTCTAACAAGAGTATCTGTGGTAGCTGTTAAACCATTGGAATACACAACAGAATATTCCCACAAACAATATAAGACGATTCCTTTAAAAGGCAAAAAATCACAATAAAAATCCTTAGAATAAATTACAAATAGGTCAGTTGATTCTGACTTAATCCAGTGATATGCGGACAGCAAAATAAATATTCATTTCAAATTAGTCTCTAATTATAAATATTACCTGCACATCACAGATACCCGGATCACTAATCTGTAAACTAATTAAGTAGCAGCCTCTACATACAAATGAGGATGCATGCTGTAGGAAACAAGGAAATAAAGCATTAGCCAATTTCTGTAACATTCAGTGAATAAATATAGAATTATGAAAGTTTTAGTTGGTATTTATTTTCAGATCAGCATACAATTGTACATGTGTGAACACATATGTTGATAAAACTCTACAAAAGAATGGAAATAAAATTCATATGTTTGTTTAAACAAATGTGGCATGTCTCACATTCTTGATGTGGCATGCAAATAAGTCAGATATTGGGAAACTCACACATATAACATAGCCAGACTACAGGGAGAATAAATTCACCAAGAAAATAGTGCAATACTCCCACAAATATTGGCAATTTGGTTATGCCCTTGAGGATAGTTACTGAATTTTTCTTGCCTTGAAGTAGGAACTCCAAAATAGATACTCCTGGATGGGCTTAGAAGATTCTACACATATTTTTACTTACCAATAAATAAATAAAATTTCAACTAACTTAAACATAAGCATTAATTGACTTTCAGCAAAGTCACATTACTTGATGCAAGGTCAATCAATAGTAAATAAATCCAACACCGTAGCTACCCAGTGACACATTTCCCTCCACTTTAACTATTTGTCTAGTGGAAACTCCCAAGTGACTAGAGGGAATAATCAGTCATGCATTCAACTCAATCAAACTTTAATGACGGACATCTATTAGATGCAAGTGCAGCACTCCTCATGGAACACAGGCCATCCTTCAGAAGCAATTAATTTTCTTCAGTGACTATCATGGGGATGACCCAAAACTTGGCTGATTTAATATATTCATGACTGTGATACTTTGCTTTGCATTTTCATGAATTTCAAAATCAACATGCAATTTTCTAATGGCTTCAAAAAGCCAATTTCTACAGAATTTGAACTTTGATATAGTTTGGGGGTTTTTGTTTTGTTTTATTTAGATGTGAACCCGTCATCATTTGTTGAAACCATGTTTTCAGATGTCCAACTGGATAAATATACTGTATGTCCTTTTAAATCTTTGTGAAGGTTATCCTTCCCTGTTCCAAGAAATTATGTTTATGATCCAAGCACACTTGTGTCTCCAGTTAGAAAGTGTGTTATCCTGTTTATTCTCTATTAAGAGCTATCATTGAGCCTCACTCTTTTATTCTTGCATGGGAAAATACCTGTAATGTAGCTCTATTTCAAAAAAAAGAGTTAGCTGTTTGTGTCCATTTCCACATAAGACGAGGTGGTATTACTCTTGCTCATACATTTGTCACAAAAAAATGTATTTGCACTATGTAAGTAGGTTTGCTTAGAAAAAGCTAAGTATGTTGCTGAATCCTTTTAAGCTAAGTATGTTGCTGAATACTTTTACTCCTTTCCAATATCTGTAGGAGCAACATTGCACATATGTAGAGCTCTACTCAACAGTATTTGAAACTCTCTCGCATAAGAAATTATTTACGTAGGATACAGGAGCCAATTAGCTGAGTCATTAAAGCTGACAGGAACACAAAAGCCTACGTACAAACTAAAGCTCCACAGACTGGTGATGATGAAAGCCATCATCCTTTTGGGCAAAACTTTGTACTTTGAAGGACTGACACTAGCTTTAAATAACAGCTCAAATTGTCTTTGGGAGTTGTCTTGAATCTTCACCTCAAGCTTCTAAGTTGAAGTTATACTGGAGAAAGACCAACTCATAAGATCCTTTTTGCAATATTTCTCTCTCTTTATTCAGTACCTTATTTCTTACACTGTGCCTTCTAATATAAAAATTTGCACTTTATATTTTCCTTAAAATATGTCAGATGCATGATTGGCATTGCCTTATATGCCTACCCTAAGTAAGGTACTCCCTTAAAATACTTAAATTCTTCTTTGCTCTGCTGGAAGGTATGTTTTGGAAGTTGAGAATGCATATCATTAGTCAGAGGAAGAAGTTAGCCAGATAATAGTGAGAGCAGATGTCAGGCATAGCTTCTTAGCATGCATCAAGGAAGTGAGGAAGAAACCTGTGACTCTGGGGTCTGCTGGAACAGATTCCTCAAGGGAGAGTCACTGGAGCATTTCTTCACCGCACTGACAGCTTAGAAAACTTCTAAGTTGATCACAAATACAGTCTCACATAGCTTTTATGCTATTCAATGGCCACAAAAGCTCTGTTTTCTCCAGGCCTGTGATGCTTTCTGTAAACTTATTTAAGACTACCTCAGATTTTCCTTTTCACAAATTTGCCTTTTACGGTATATCAGTTCCACACACTGAGCCAGATGATATTCTCCCGTCTGATCTTACTGTTGTCATGGTTATTTGATCTGTAAAGTTCATTTTGTAGTGGAAATTTGAAAGCTATTACACTTTAGATTTTAATGAAATCATTATGGTCAGAATGAGCTTTAGAGACTGATTCAGTGTGACAACAAGTTTTCAATTATTTAAACAGGAGTAAATAATTTGGATATGTCAGAATATTTTGTTCATATCACTTAAACTAGTTTTTAATTTTATATTAAACCAGTCACGTTATAAAATAATTTTTCTACTGTTCTCTGAGCATGAATAATGATTAAAAAGTTTTGAAACATTTTGTTTAGTTTAGGTTTATCCATGTTCTTTGAGTGGGTTAAAAATTATATATGTTTGCATTTTTTGTAAATTTTATGAATAACAGTCATTCCTGAGCTTGATTACCCTTTACAGACTTTGTTTGGATTAGCCAAAGAGTATCTATTTTTTTTCTATGTATACTCAAAATATTTATGATACTTTATGCATACTCTGGGAAGTACAATAACAAAAGAGTGGCCAAGATCAGTGTTAACAATTCCCCTTTCCCATTGAAACCTTCCACAAAATCTAAGAAAGCTCTGTAAGCATATGTTGAAAACCATTAAAATCACAGAAAGGATGCTGAAAAACTACTGCCAGTGTAGATTTTTCCTGGAGTTGAATGAATTTGTTTATCCACTTTCAAATGATTTGATATACCTGCTACAAGGATAAATACAAATTTATTTAAAACTATTTAAAAAACAATCCTACAATTCAATTATTCCCATTGTAAAATATATATTTAATATATATACACATTTATGTGTATATAAAAATGGTTTTACTTCTATATGTAGATATGAGCAATTCCTAGATTTTATTCAGCTAAATTTTGAGTTCTTCAACTCTATATTCAGCTCAGCTTTCAGTCTATTCATTGGAATTTTTCAGTCCTTTGTGTCTTGTCTTTAAAAGAGCCCCACCTTATGTTATTGGTTAGTTACTTTAAATTACTTTTATCCATATTTTAGATTTAAAATAATAAAAACTAATAATTTTAATTATTTTAAAATTATTTCATTTATCACTTTTATTGTCACTTAAAGAAACTCTCAACATCAGAACACAAAACCATTTTGAATAGAGTAAATAACCATTTTTCAGGTATTTAGTCCCCTTTGTTTCTCATTAAACACTCAGTGGGCATTTTTTTATTTATGAAAGAGTAATTGTTTGTTCTCAAATTTTTACATGTTTTCCAATTGGTAAATGCTTCTATCATTGTGATGATAAGAGCCATAAATAAGCATAAAGAGACACTGACGTAAGTTTTAAAGAATTTAATTATTCTGATTTTGTAGTTGAGAGTTGTTAGATCACTCACTGAATGACACTGTCAAACATCAGCATTTTCTACAGTACTTTTGCCTGTACTCTTAATTCCCCTCACTTTCCCATTTAGCTCCTCAAGACTTAAGTTATCCTGTATCCATCCTCTGTAGAGCACATGGAAGGAAACTATCAGTTCTGAGTAGCGCTCAAATCCCTTGGTTTGGATAGAGCAACCTTGACCTTCTGAAGTAAAGCTGGTTATAAATAACTCTCTTTCTCCATGGCTTTGGGGAAAGGACTTTTTTCTAATCACCTCAAAAATACTGGATGAGAGCACTACAGAAAGGGATTATTGATCTGTCAATTACTATCTGTGCCAATTTGGGTATAATTTTATTTAATTTCTATCCAGTCCTTCCACCCCTGAGATTTTTGGGCCCAGAGTTCTTGCACTGCTCTTGGAGTAGTGGAATCTTTTTGAAAAAGCAGTGTTGTGTTGAGGCTGGTGACTAATGACATAAGGTCTCAGTTAATCAGAGGAAGACTTTGCTACATTTGATATTAGGAGCATTGACCACATTGGCTGGGGTGAGCAGTAGTGGGTAAAGGACCTGAAAAGCTCCAATTATGGTCAGTAGGAAACAGAGCTGAAAAAGTTCAGATAACATGTATAATTTATTATTTCCCAGATGAGAAATAAATCTTTCATGGAGTAGATTTGTTTTCAGTTATAGCCCCATAAAGATCAAAGTCCAGCAGGAGTTCCTCAGGAAGGTAGTCAAATTTGGTTTCTTTCCAGATTAACACAATTGCCTAGTTTGGGACCAGGAGAACCTTCTCACCTCCTTCCCTCAATCTCTGAAGCTGCAGCTGGTGCTCATAGCTAGATTTTGAGACAAGGACCTGAAAAAGGGCCAAAAAGCAGACACTTACAATCCTAACAATTCTGATTGAGTCTTGCACATTAACATTAATTTGCTATTAAATCTGGAAAAACGTACAGTTCTAATTGGAAAAGAAGATAAAGTGCAACTGTTTGCTGACTTCAAGATCACAGGGCATGAAAACAACAAGTAATTATTTTTAGTCAATATGAAAAGCTATGATAAACCATGCCTGGTGTTATTAAATACTGGTAACTACTGCGGTGCAGGTGGCTCCAGCTGCTCTGTCTTCTGAGAACTCAGACAACCAGCTGTGGTGGTCAGCAACCCAAGTTTAGCACGTAACTTTGCATCATGGTGAGACCCCATGAGTCCCTTGTTCTGCTGTTTGCATGTTTTTCCCTCCTTGCTTTATGTATAAGGTTGTGTATATTCATTTTCCAAGCTTAATATGTATCAGTTCTAGAAAGTTCTTTGTTCCTCGATGTCCCATTGGTTCCTTCCCTAAATCCCTCCTTTGTGTTATTTCCATTGGTTCCCTTGCACTCAACCCTGCCTCCTGTCAAGTATCCCACTTGCTGTATCCCTTATACCCACCTTTCCTATTCCCACTATAAAATCCCTGGACCCTTATCAGATCCTCAGCTCTCCATCTCCTCCCTCCATTGTCTCACTTCAATAAACCTTCTGCATAGAAAGAAGTCCCCTCTCTGTCCCTTCTTTGCCTCTGCCTGCGTGCCTCCACACCCTGTTCAGGGAGGGCCCCCTCGGGTGAGGAGCGCACCCCCATCTGCCTGCGCCTTTGGGTGTGTCTGTGCCTGCCCTAGTGCAGTCGGGTTACGGCTCGACCTCCGGGCTCTCTTTGAGCTAGCACGCAGAAACCTGACAGATAACTACTCTGAAATTTTTCAGCAATAATATCAATAACATAATATACTATAACTTAGATGATTCTGTTATTGGCATCCAGCAACAGAAGTACATTCTTTTAGCAGTTACAGCTTAAAAAATATAAATTTGTTATTTCAAAGGAAACTTACTTCTTGGTAAATTATCTGGGTAATTGCATTATAAAGAAGATAATTTAAAGGTCATCACTTAGCTTGCTAACTGACAACCGATATTCCTCAGCAGGTTTTTTATAGTAATATGTTTAAAGATATGCAACCTTTTGCAATGATTTCCGTTACATTTTCTGAATTCTTACCACATTGCACAACTACAAATCCCTCCAGTCTGAGGTTTCTGTAAATACCCTTTGTGTATATTGGTTGGGGATTTTAATTTGTTTGGGGTTTTCTTGGTTGGGGTTGTTTTGGGATTTTTGCTGGTTTTAAGTTATTTTTATGTGAGATATATCTCATGCAGAACAGTCTAAAGACTCCATCACAAGAAAAAAATATTCTAATAACATATTGCTAGTTCTTAATTATGTATTTGTTCATGGCCGAATTTTTCTGGTTTATGATAAAAAGGCTCTGCCATGGAAAATGGAAAAACAATTTAGGGAACCAATGCTCAGAAATACCAGCTGGGAAAATCCCATAGACTTCACCAGTACAGATGAGAACAAAGCACGGGATTCAGGTGATCTATAGGAATACTGGCATTTATGCATTGTCTGCTAAGGTAGGTGGTTTACTTCTCTAAAACAAATGCTGCACAATTATTGTTCTGTTTGTTTTCTAATGAGGAGGAACATTTCTTAATCAGGAACAGCTCTGCAGTAGATTGTCACAGCACTACCATGGAGAAAGAAATACTCTCACAGCAAGAGATTCCAGAAGCTCTGTTTCTAATAAAGAACTGTTCTCAGGAATGTCATGGATGAGCTGTGTGAGATATGATGATGGATATGAAGATGAGGGATGCAGCTGAAGAAGACCAGTGCCCTTTCAGTAAGTTACTTTCATTATTTGAGGTGGAGTGATGGAACAGCTTCTAAAGTCTCTGAAAAATTGCTGTAGTTCTGCTTATTCAATGGACTAGATGACATGTAAGCGTATAAACAGAAGTGAACTCTTTAAATTCTGTGTGTAGAGTTGTGATTTTCTACAAGAGAATGATTTTAGATATTTCTTCACTTGCTTTACCTCTTTACATGCTTTGAATATAATTTGAAACAAATTTATATCAACTAAAAATACTTTTTTTCTTAAATAAGAAAGCATGCATAAGCTTATACTATGTAAAATTGTACTGTCAGTCTTCTTTACTCAAAGTTGAACATTTATATGCCAGCATCTGCCCAACCAAAACAATGAGTCTGGGAACCATTATCTGAGCTGCAATTATGATATAATCCACCTCAATTAAATACAAAGTTAATTTATGCTTCAGTTGTCACAGTCCTTTTGCATGTGTTATGAGCCTGCAAAATTACTTTAAAAGTTACCTACATAACCATACCTATCATGATAATACAGAAAATAAACTAAAATTGCAATAATTAAAACCCCCACAGAAATCCCCAGATGATTTATTTTTCATAAACCTGTCTCTGATGTCTTTTTTGCTGCTCAGCACCTTATCTTCCTTGCTCTAAAATGAGTGCTAAACTCCTGTGTAGAGTGTTCTGCAATCTCTTACAATTGTTCTGTAAGAGTGGGATATTATAAGGACTTGGGTTTTTTAACCTAACTGGTTAAAAAATCGTTTCATGACAAAATCAAGGTTTCTGTAAGGATTGATGAAGGCACTTAAGAAACATTCAACATTTAGTTCAGAGTTTAAAGCCCTGTAAAAGTACTATGAGGCAATTATATTTAGCTCTTTGGTACAACGCCATATATTCTTTGTTTTATTTTTTTAATCCAGGCCATCAAAATGGTTAATACTTCATAGCAGGGCAAAACATGCAGGAAAAAAAAAAGTAGTTATTAGAATAATTGCAAGTTGGCTGCAAGGAACAAACTATATAAAAGATGTTATGGCTGAGTACAGATACAACACTCCTTAAAAGCATTACTAAAAGCAAGATCCTTCAGCTCTCCCCTTGTGTCCCTGGAGATTCATGGAGGGTATTTTGGCTCTTACTCTGTTTAATATCTGAGTTTTCTGCTTAAATTTGATAGTTCAGGCATCCAGCCTGTCAACAATCCTCCATTATTTGAATGACTTTCCCTTTCTTGCTACAGAGGGCCAGAAAGCACATCCATAAATCAAGACTCCCTTTGAACACAAAAAATCAAATAATTTAGAAGTTGCTCTAGAAAGCAAAGATATTGCTGATGTTAGCGCCCAAAACTGGGGAGTCAGGATGAGGCTACGGGTGCTGTTTATAGTTCAGCTCACAATCCCTGAGTGATGTGGTACACAGTCCCTCAGGAGCTCAGTTTTCATCTAAGCATCACAAGGATAAAAATTACAGAAGATTTTATTGAGGCTTGGGGAGATAAATTCCATGAATGTTGATCGCATCTATGGGGTAGATTGATAAAGGAAATAGGGAAGTAGGAAAAGGTAAATAAAAATGGAGGAACAATTTATTTGCTTCAGAGAACACCTCTGCAAAGGCTCCAGTTCCATATTCTTAATCTGTCATTCAGGCCTTAATAAAGCCTCCAGAATGGAGTTTTGCAACAGAGCTTGTAGAAAGACAACTTCTTAAAATGGGAGAAATCCATTTTTCACTGAATGTCAGTACACTATCAGTGCCTAATTTTAAACTTGAAAGATGTCATCTCGAATTCTCCCCTTTAAAGAGTGAATGGTTTGTCATCATGGGTCTCCTCTGGCTGCTTGAAAGAAAAGCTATAGATGATTTCTTACTGTAAGTAAATTCCATGCAGGTAGTACATGTTATAGCTGATGCATGCTTGTATTTTTTCACTTTTATGAGATGGAGTTTCAGGGACTATAGATCTTAATTCTGAACCACTTCTCCACCTTGAGCATTCAGCTTGATTTGACATGTATTTTTCCTTATTTTTCCCCTGAGGTTCCTGACTGACATACAGACAAAAAAGGCAGTGTTCGCTTCTTCAAACAGACAGACATCCACAGGATAGAGAATTTGGTGTAACAACTGCATGTTTTTTGTGTTCTGTCCTCTTTAGTCCTTATAGAAAGGAGTGGTGTAAAGAACCATGATAATATTGTTTCAGCAGCTTTCAGCAGAATATTACCTAAAGTATGCGGTTAATTCCACCTCCTCAGTCCAAAAACTAAAGGAAAATATAGCCTGGAGATAAAGTTTAAAAAAAAAGACTTGTGGATTTAGGGAACTACTTTTCCACTGAAAAACTCCTTGAGCAACAACCTTGAGCAAGTCATTTAATCTCTTTGTTGCAGATCCTCAAAGGCGCTTAGGTGTATAATTTCCATTAATTTCTGTCAGACCAGTGAGGATCTGTGTGCCCCAGTCCTCTACGTGAAACAAAGAGATTCTGCTTGGGTATGTCACAGAGGCCTTCTGCGTATCTTGTCAAAACGTGTTCATTAATGTACTTAGTAACTCTGGTGATGGTGGTTGTGCCTAAGATGAAGTGATTTAATTCACTAATTGCCACACAATACCACTGAGACCAAGATCTGAAAATGACTCAAAAGGTGGGAATATACACAGATTTAAAAAAAAAAAAAAAAAAAAAAAAAAGACTGGATGTTCCGGTTTGGCCAAATTTAGAAATATATCCTCTGAGAGGAGGCAGGTCACCACCATCCCTCCCCCACCACGTTTGGGAAAAATACATTTTCCTCGAAGGAAAGTGAAGGAGATAAAACTATTTATTTAACAAACACACGGGAAAAGGAAAATAATGCTAAATAATAAGATCTCGCTGTGGAGAAAAAACCTGGGAAAGTGTTCGAGTCCTCCCTTTGGTCTCCTCAGAGCTGGGGCTTGGCCCAGGGCCAGGCCCTTTGTGCCCAGTGGAAAGTCCTCCCGATGTGTTCTGATATTGAAGCAGTCCAGCAGAAAAGGGAGAAAATCCAAAATTCCAGGGAAGGAAAAAAGTCCAACTCTCAGTATCTCTCTGGAGAAAAAGAAGTTGAAAAAACTGGCCAAAAGCTGACTGGAAAAATTGCAAGCCGGGCGCTTCCTCGCTCTCCTGCTGCAGCTAGGGAAAAAAAAGTCTCTATCTCTGTGTGACCTTGAACAAGCTGCAAACTGCTTTGAAAAAGTTTTGCTCAGTTTTTCCTTCCCCCTCTCAGGCTAGGTTTAAAGGCACAGAAAGGCATAAAAATTAATTTCTGGGTATAGAGCAGCAATATGGGATACACATCATAAAGTCACCCCAAGACACTGGACAACAAACAACCCAAGACTTTTTTCAGAAAAGAATTGCCTTTCTTTCAAATTTTGAGAACAATGTTTCATGTCAGAAAGTGTAAGAGAACTTCTAGCTGTGGAGAACAGCTAGGGTATTTCTTCTGGGTAGTTTATTCCATAACTACTCTCTTCAGATGCTAGTGCATCTTTATGTGAAAAATCTCATCTCTAATATTGACTGTTAACGACCAGAGTATCAATCCCTACAGAATCCACTTAAAATATCAAGTAGGACTTGAAAGTATAATTGATGCACTGGTTTTTTTCTTTTTTTAAAGGAAGGCATTTAAGATGGGATTTTTCAAGGAATACAAGAGAGTTAAGTACTGAGAACTTACTGGCATTCAGCAGAAATCTGATTTTGTACTCCCCTAAAGTGCTTTGGAGAACTTCAGTTGCAGAAACAATCTTGAAGCCCTTGCTGATTCAGAATACACAGAGAAAAGTTAGATGGTTAAGGTTATTAAGGATTGTAAAGCTTTAAACAGCTTGAGTTGACCTGAGAATTGTGTCATGCACGAAAACACAGTAGGTTTTATTGGAGGCACAGTGGGCTCTGCTCCACTTCCAAGTAGGGGTTAACACTGAATATTGGTTCCGATATTCAGAAAAGACAAGTTTAACAGTACGTGTGCTGTTCACCCTTAGCATGAATCAATAGTCAGTTTTGAACACTGCTTTGAAAGTACTCAGAAGACAATTATATGATTGCAGAAAGTTGGGAGATTACTGCAGGCAACTTAGTATGACTGCTCTTTAGCAAAAGAACTTGGAGAGTTTCAAGCAGTGTCAGGTAGTCAGAAAATTTAAGGGCAGCAGCTAAAAATAGAATACTACTGTTCTTGTGAATTTGCTTTTTAGTAGAAAAAACCCTAATTTTACCATACTGCTTTGAATTAAATTCCACATAATTACTGGGGGCTTAGCACAGTTCTGGGGGTCTAACAACATGCAGCTGAAAGAGCTAGACTAAGTAAGAGAAGAAGGCAGATTAATGGCTTAGTATTTTCCTTAAAACATTTACTGAAAGCATGAGAATGGATGCACAGACCAATACTTGGACAGTAATTACTCAACCAGATCAGAGTACTAATTATGTGAAATAGCACAGCTTTTCAAACTTAAGCGAGAATCCTCCTTCTTAAATCATTGCAATCTCCAAATGTTTTCAACAGAAAACTCTACATCGATATGAATTCATAGCCTTGATTAAGAAAGAGTGCTAACAAAGCCTTCTATCCTTTTAAGTATAGGTGACCTCAGAGCTAAAGATGTTCTGTCAACAATTTACTAAGAGAACAGTTTCTGAACCAGACTGAAAAGCAGTTGCTGCTATCTATTAGAATTTTATCTGTAATGTGGGGGTTTGTTTGTTTCAAATGAGCTATTAAAGTCCTATGAGCTTCTTTCTTCCAACTGACATTGATCAGTGCTGATAGTAGACTTAGAATGCGATACCAGATTTTACAAATCGCATGCTTTACATTCAGCTTTCAAAGTACATGGAGAAAGTTTATCTCCAAATTTCAGTTAAGAACTTGAACAGAATTCCTAAAGCTTTAGGTGGTGGAAGCACAGAGTGGTCAACTTTTTCATGAACACTAATTTTGAAATAAATTATAGTGAAGATGATTCTTCAGCTGTCTGTGAGTGAAAAAGGAGTATAAGAATGGAAGGTTATTAAAAAAAGAAAACTCAATGGTGTGGTGTTATTAACTTCTTTTCATTACTATTTATCATTATTATTTTGACTTGTGGATATTAAGGAGTAGCCTTCACTTTCAATAAATCATAAAGATGTAAGCTAATAGCTTCAAAGCACTCATTTAAAGGATGAAGAATTTTAAACAAAGCACTCACATACTTCATTCTCCTTAAATTCCTAATTTAATGCAACTTCTGTACTCTACAAAAATAGCTACATATCCAAATGTTTTTTCTTCCCCTAGGACAACTCCTGAAGATTTCTAATAGCTGTATTTTTTTTTTCCTCACTTTTTTCAAATTCAAGTACAAAAGTATAACTAGTTTCTTAAGTAAGACATGCTTGTGCTTATTCATTTATCTAACAACTTGATTTCAAATATATCTATTCAGAGTGTGTAAGTGAAAAACCAAAGGAAACCTAAATGTAGTACTTAGCAGAATACTCATGAATAAATACAAAGATCTATAAAGATAAATTATATGTGAATTATATACAAAAAAGAGAAAGAAATATAAGATCTCTACTTGAAAATTACAAAAATTCAACCATATTGTTGTTTGTGGATCTGCTATTGTTACACCTGTTATTAAATTTAAATTCTACCATTATTTGCATGACTCCTTCTTCTTTCTTGTTTATTTTTGTGAAAATGTATTTGCAAAGAATATTTTTTATTTTTGGTCTTGTGATTGAGCACTCTCTTCCAGTAATGTCTGCAGGAAGTCTATATATGCAATCCTTAATCTCAACATTTTGATAAGATAAAAAAAGGATCCAAAGTTGCATAAAATGCAACTAATTTTATTTAAATCATACTAAACCAGTATTTAATTTGGTTTCTCAGAGTCTGGGAATGTTGTTAAGCTATTAACACTTTTAAATCATAACAATTATTTAAGGCACACTGTCCTTTTGAAAGTAAAAGCAAAACTAATATGGCATTCTGTTCATTTTATAAGAAACTGAGGTTATTTTACTTAAAAATCTGTTTTCTAATAACAGATTTTTTAAAAATTATCCCCTAGGAGCGAAAATGGCCTTACACTACCAGATAGTTTCTGCTATTCTATTGCAAAGAATTCAGCAGTAAACCAAGGGTAGCAGGCACTTTTACTAGAAGAATGGTTTCAATTATTTCAAAAAGGAATCTTTTTGACACAGTTGAAGGAGACTATCCATCTTCTGTTAATTTAAGTAGTAACAAACCAACTGCAGGTATTTCATGACCTACATGAAATATTTGCTATACCAGAGAAAAATTATTTATATTCTATGCAACAAACACAGGGACACGAACAGTTTAGAGCTCCTCTAGCTAAAAAATAACATGGTAGAATCCAATGTCACATACAACAATCTCCAGCAGGTTTTTTTTCACAACAGCAAGGCTATGCATAGTAGTGAGTATATGTGTATCAAAATTCACATCCCACAGCCTATTTGGGAGGAGAAATAATGATCCTATAAAGAAGCTGATACGAAGTCAGACTCAATATCCCATAGACTTGACATAAGAAACAGAAAGTATCACACCTGTGCATGGGATAAATCTAGAATGGTTTCTCAAGCAAATTTTCAAAATGGCATCACCTGAACTCCTTTGGAATGCATCTCTTGACAAATAATTAAATATTCTAATTAGTCTAAGAAAGAAAAGAGACTAAAATATTTATCTTTTTTTTTATTTTTCCTGATAAAGCCTCCTCTTAAAAGAAGTTTATAGCATTTGATACACAGAGTCTAATCTGGAATCTCTGACTCATGGGCACACATGAGTTTTCACTAGTGGATCTCACATAATTGCTACTCAGAACCTCATGCTTGAATCCACTTCCTCATCTCTAGGCTGCACTTCCGTACTCAGCTGTCAGTTTATCTTTTGGCCTGTGCTGCAGCACTCCTCCTGAGCAATCCAAATATTCTTGTTTTAAGTGCATAGTGTCTCTGCCTGTGTCACTCTCCAAGTCTTGCTTTCTGCTGGACGAGAGGAAAAGGGAACACAGACTTAAATCTCACTCATATTTTGGACAAAATGGAGTAATCAAAATTTATGTCTAGATCCCTGCTACCCAAATTCCATAGCACATGCTTATTTATTTTGGATTTTTAAACATGACTCTTTCATTTCTCTATTATTATGTGTTAATTACAGCAGTTTAGAAAGTTTTGTTTTCACTTTAGACAACAAGAACCAGCTCAAATCCAAGTATGTTAACTCTTAACCCTGTTAGTAAAGTTTCAGTTAAAATTGCATTTTGTTCTGCCTCAGATTAATACAGTCTATACCTATTATTATTTCTCATAAAAAAGGAAACATAGCAAATAACACGTTTGATTTTATTCTCAACTGTAGCTTTGCACAGGGTTAAAGTCAAATACCTGGGAAGTGAATTTCTTCCGTGCTTGTATTTTTTTCTATTATTGCTGTCACAGCCACACATCCTTGAGTCTGATTTCCATTAATTGTGTAGCTTTTTGCCTGAAGTCTATTTTTGTGCACTATTAATTGTATATGACATTTCCATCAAGATTACAATACTGGGAAAAAAAGGAAAAAACCCCACAAACTAACAGAAAGAAGAAACCACTTGACAACTTTGATCATGGGAAATGAGAAGTATCTTAACATGTATTCTATGATTTTTTAAAAATTTGGTCTATTCTTTGAAAATTCCTTTCCTTCAAATCAAGGCAGAGGAATATGAATAACACCCTAGCTAAAGGAAAAGGTAGATAGGATTTTGATTCTGAATGTCTTAGACCCTCGTTCATATAGAGTATTATAAACCAAGAGTCTGCTTCTTCATCTCCCTCACATCCAGCAGTCAAGGATTTAAAAGCACTTCCACTGCAAGCAAAAAACCAAACCAAACAAAACCAAAACCAAAGCCAAAAATATTTCCCAAATTCCCAAAAGCTTTTGCTCCAAAAGACTCCTGCCTGCAATTTGCTGTCAAAATAAAAATGTCCTCCATATGCAATTCCTTTTACAGTTTCTTGACTTTACCAACTTCAGGTGCTGCTGACTGCACCTTACTGCCTCAGCCCACCTGACACTAGAACAATTTAATTCCCTCTCTTTCACTCCCCTCTGTCTTTTTTATCTCTCTTCCCCAAGTCCTATGAGAATCTGATCGAAATGAAACTACTGATAAATTTGTGACAATATGAGGTGTTCTGCATCCAAGCTTAAACTCTTGCATGCCTATGAAAAAGCAAAGTAAGAGCTGAAGAATTTTGGAGGGAACTAAGAAGTGGAAATTTATTTACCGAAAATTAAATCCTGACACTCTTTATTTGCTTTTTGTGGTGAAATGCTGCTTATGTGCTGGATACTAGAAAGAAAGGGAGGACAAAATAGATATATGTACAGCAATGGACACAAAATGAGGCACAGAAACCTGAAAATTCAGAAAGAACAGATCTTTGCTCTATGTGTGTGTCACTTTTGCTATTTATTTCTGATGCAGTGCTGCAGCTTTCATGTATCTTCTTTCTTAATTGTTTGAAAATTATGGCACAGGGATCAAAAAATATTAACAAGTGTTGCTCAATACCTGTAGCCTCAGCACTAAGTAACCTTACATTAGAGGTACTAACATATGACCAAAGTGGAAGGAGACCATCATCTCAGGATGTACAAATGCCCTTTAATTCATCATGGGACTGTATTGCCCTTGCTTATAAGCAGAAATTTATTAATGTAACTTAAAAATCTTTTTGCATGGGCTGGATTATCTGCTTAATAAAGAAAATAACCTGTTTTTCTGAAACCTTATGGAGGACAAAGGGGACAAAGACAGGAAAACCGAAGGGAAAAAGGTAACCTGAACGATATTTTTAGCCCTGTCTCTAGTTCTTTTTCACAACTTATGTTACAGTACTTTTTCCTCTAGCATCCATCACTAGAAATAAACATGCTGAAGGTTAAATCAAGAATTTTATTCTGCTTTTTCTTTCTCCTTTCCCTTCACAAGGGCATCCATTTTCATGTTTGTATTTAGTCATATAATATAACACTATTCTAGACTTGGCCTCCCTAGGAGCTGTAGTTCACCCTTGGAAGTGGTTGCCTAAGGTGCTCACTGTTGCTGGACTCCAGGACTGTTTATTTAATTACTCTTCCTTGGTGTACTGCCAGTACACAACAGACAATAATGTAGTCTGTCTTTGACTTTGCTCCATGCTCCTTCTGTCTCTTAACTAACAAGCTGAACTAAACTAACAAAACCCACAAAAACAAAAACGTCCCACCCAAAACAAAAACAAAAACAAAAGCCACAAAAAAAAGACTTTAAATTAAAAATGGATGAAATCTATGGCTCCTGTGGGAAGATCCCAAAATACATGTTCTGCAGGGAAAAAAAAAAGAAAATTAAAAAGTTAGTAAATAGAGCCATGTTTTGGCTGAAACTAAGATTATCTGAAACTAGGGTTTAATCAATATAAATCAGAATTTAAATCACATAATTTCTGTACTGTAATCCAAAACCTCTATGTTCACCATTGTCTCCCTTATTCTTAAGGTGCCTTGAGGCATCACTGCTTCATAAAAGCTTTTCCTTTGCCTAATCTTGCCTTTCTGCATGTCTCAGAACTCTCCCCTACCTTAGAAGTGTAGCACTTAGACAACTTTTGAGCTTAGTCAGGAGCTTACACCTTTTCCACAGGGGCCCCTAAGGATCTCAGTCTAATGAGTATTCTCTGATCACACTAATACATAGCAGTTGCAAAAGACTATTTGGAAAGATATAGATGAAACTAGCCTTTTTTATAGAAATGTTGGAGGAAGAGATTTTGGCTAGAAGATACAGCCAAAACTAATGTGTTATGCTCTGGCTTTTATGAAGTGGTTTGAATATTAACATGGTATGCAGTACCTGAGAGTTCAAACCCCACCTATCTATGAAGGATTTGAATTTATATCTCCTATGTATTGAGACACAGAGTCTTAATATAATGGAGCTCTTCTATCAAACAAAAACATTTCTGTCTAAAATTTTTTTATGTCAAAGAGAGAGCTTAAGAGTATATCTCTATGATTAAATCATTCTTTCAATGAGAGACTTAGTTCTCCATGTTTCTTTTAATGCTGACATTTTTATATGAAATGCACAGCCAGGTCTTGAAGTCCTTTTTATGATTTAGGACCTATTGAAACATGCGGTAGAAATTGCAGTGCTGGTATAAAACTAGTAGGAGGAATCATTTCCTACTGTTCAAATTCATGAGCTCAGTCTAAGGGAGTCTTTCTGTTAATGCTTCCTACCGCTACACATAATGCACTGAAAAACAGTAGGCATTAGCTTAGTAAAGTTATTGTGAAGTATTGCCAATGACTAAATGGAAAACAGGTATAGATTGTCCCTCATAATGGCGTTACACCAAGTTCTGTATTGCTTTATTCCTTTGCATGACCTCCTTCAATCCAGCGCAGCTCGCCAGATATAAATGTAGGGAAAAGCTTGTGTATAGTAACACTGTCCTGTGAAAGTACAGCTACTGGAGCTGAATGCCAAGCATTTGCAAGCATTGAGAGCCACTGAATTAAAGGTTATTTAGTTCTGTAAGGGACAGAAAAATAGAGGAAAATTGTTTTATTGTTACTGACTTTTTCCTCTCCCCCACCCAATCTGAATCCAATTCTAAAGGTTATGAATTTCTTTAGAGTACCCCCAGATACTGATACTGGGGGTACTTATACTGTACTCTTACTTACTCTCTTATACTTACTCTCTTATACTGTAAGAGATTTAAAATGTATGTGACTAATTGTTAGAAAGCTGTTAATTAAAATAAGTTTCTGCCAGACAGATAAAAACACAGGTCAGAATGCTCTGCCAGTTTCAAAGCTTTAATCAAAAATGACAGCAAATGCACTAAATATAGGAATGAAAGAGGGCAGAACAGATGTGGGGATGACCAAGGCATTGTCTTGATCATGATCTATAGGACTTGGTGGGAGGGGCCGGCTGCTGAGACAACGTAGGAAAAGCAAATATCATCCTTAAGGAAAAATGCCACTGAAATGTCAGGAAGACTAACTTGGACATGTCAGTGTCAGCATCTGCTACTGCTAATGATGCCTGGTCAGTACAAAGTCTGTTACAAAAATAGGGTGTAGAGACTTCTGGGAAATGCAGTGCCTTTGAGAGTTAAGATACAGACTGATGCTGTGAAGAACTGTGTGCCCTCGACTCATTTTGACAGCAGACACTTCATCAGAGGAGGACCAGAGGTGTTACACTTGAAGGATAAGCTACAAAACCAGATTTTATTTATAGCAAGAGATGTAAAAGAGAGATGAAATAGAGGAAGATAGCAAAGACTGTATGAAAAGAACAGGTAAATGAATCAACTTATGAATTCATATGTCAAGACAATGAATACGGCTGGAGCTGAGTAAGAAAATATTCCCCATTGATGTAGATTGTATATTCAGGATGGAATTTAGGTCCAAGGATTTAGAAAAAAAAAAATCACATGACTCTAAGGTATTTACTGACCTTTTCATGGAAGGCCATTGAAGGCTGATCTCCTAATTTCTGAAGCCACACTTTACTGACCTGTGGTGGGATTTTTATAACTTATTCCCTAAAACTCTTGTTTGTCTGAGACTAGCTTTTAGGTCATTCAACAGATTTTTGTTTCAGTCAAATTGAAAAATGTTACAAGATCTGATCCATGATAAATAATAAAAACACATCAATGCAGGTGGTGATCATCACAGAAAATTAGTAACAATTTACACTGTGAATAGGTTCACAAAAACAAACCAGCTAATGTTGAAAAGGACACTAACAGGGAGGTTTTTGGGGTTGCATTTTGCATTGTGAACCAGCCTTAGATTTGGGAGTATGCATAAAACAAGGTTTGAGTTTTCATTCCAGTCTGATTTTTGATGGAAAATTAATTTTTGTCTGAAGTAAATTTTTAAACTAATGCTTTCTGTTCCTGTTTATTTTTTCTTCCTTGCTTGCTATCCTTTTTGGTAAACAGTGATGCAAATCTCTACCCTTACTTCAGATTTTTACTAGGAGTGGTGTTTTCTAGAAACAGCAATACATATGGGAAGCTGGACCCTGCAGGTGAACACGGGCTATGTAAACTACAACTATCTTGAAACATTGCAGTAGTGATATAAAAAGGAACTTTTGGTGATTTGGTCATACAATTTTCGGATTTAATAAAAATTTTCATGATTTTTACCAAATCACACATTTATTTTCATTCAGGGTGAAGGAAAATACAGGTTTTCTTTATTTTGTTGTTTTCCTCAATACTCTGTAAAGTTTCAAGATTTTATTTGCATGCTTTGTTTCTTTTCCCAAAGCAAGTGGTGGCTTCAATTTGATATCTATCATCGAAAATGGAGTTAATCACTAGGAAAAAATTATTTCCTCCACATCTTCAAAAATCACCTACAACTTAAGAAATGTTGTACCCATAATGTACCCAAATTAGGATCACTTTTGTAGCCAGTATTTTAGAGATTTGGGGTCTTTTTTTTAAATTAAGCATTTTTTGTTCCAGGGATAATGTCATGGCATATGTCCATGCACCTTGGTCAAGGTAGCCCAGCCAGGAATGGAGATATGCATTCAGTTTTACTCACTACAATGGGTTTTTTGACCCCGTCAGAGACCTAGTATTTTGCACTCCTGAAAAAGTGAGTAATTCTGCCACAGTGAAGAGAAATATCCTAATATTTGGGTATGGCTGAGTGAAGCCTGGGGAAGCTTTATCCCACTACCAAAGGGAGGAAAACAGATGATGTCTAGACTTTGAGTATGCAGGTGATAAGGATATTGTCTGTAAGTGGGCCTGTCACAGAGACTTCAGTATGAATTTATTTCCACATGAATATGTTTTTCAATATTCTTAGCAACTCTAAAATATCATATAAATTTAATTCCCCTATAATGGGAACCTTTTTTCTTTTTCTCATCTGTATATCTGCAATTACAGGATATTGCACTAGTGGAAAAATTTTTGGCAACCATGCTAAGAGAGATCAATAGTATATCAAGCTCTCTGTGGTATAAACACTAATTGGAAGTGTGAACATGTTTCTTGCAAATGCTTCTTACCAGTAATCTTGGAAGTCAGACAAAAAGTTGACATCTGAAATATCAGATGAATACTACCTATGCTAGATTATAACATACTTGCTAATTTATGTAATTTTAACTGGAAAAGAATAATAATGAATTAATTGTTAGGAAGGATATTATCACCAAGGCAAAATGCTACGCGATAAAGACACAATAACATAAATACTTGGAGAATAACCTCAGCTGTCATGGATGCCACTAGGAAAATAGGATTTAACTCCTGCCAGGACACACTGAAAGCATTGTAGCATCAAATGTGATAGAAACATCTCTAATGTCAAGTAAAAATGAACCTGAGATATGACCCAATCACAAAGGTTAGGCAACATAAACTGACATGTGTCCATGTTGTTCTCCTTAGTATTGTACAAAATTCTGGAGGATGATGGACAGTGGAGGAAGCCAAACCTGCTCAATGTTTTGCATGTTTAATTTGGAATAACTGTCTCCAGACTGATGATTTCAGAGTGTAGAGATAAGATGCCAGAAGAGCATGAGATACAAGGTGGATGATGCAACAGCCCAAAGAGAGTAAATTCAAATGCAATAGCTGGCTGAACTGTCAAGACAGAGAGAGAGTTGTTTAGAACTGCATATGACCAGGAGTTCATTGCAGGTCCAATTCCCGGTCCTTTTTTTGCTGTGTCCTATCCTTTTTCAGACCCCAGGCACAAATTGTATGTATCCCACAGAGGTCAAACCTTAAAGACACATCTAATGTATATAAATAAGTTACTTTCTACAGAAGCAAAAAGACCTGGAGGACTTTATCAGACATAATGTAGGAAAAACTGAGCATGAAGAGGCTTTTGCAGACTCTCACACATAAAGAACAAGATTTATTTTGTAGTACACAAGCAACCATTAGTTTTTCACCTTTGAATTGCTGATCTAAATAACTAGAATTACACACCGATTCTTCACTATTTTTATTTTTGGAGGCCTAAAATGTAGAGATAGAAGAGGAAACAAAGAATGAGGAAGTGAAGTATTACTAAAATACAATATGTTCTACAGAGAATATTAATAAAAATGCTATTCCATTTCAAATGAGGTATAATTCCTGCACCTCTGTACTAGCAGTCTCTAGTTTCCATATTCTGAACTCTTTATATAGGAGAGTACTGGATTGTGCAAGGAAGAGCCTCCTTCACCCATATACTCTTTTTTACAGACATAAGTTGTTCAGTAATTTTTAGCTTAGTTGTTGATGACTTTTCAAACACAGATTTATATTTTATTTTAGCATTTTCTGCCATAAAATAAAAGGGGTTAGTAGCAAAGGATTCAAATAGTTATAATTAAGCAAAAAAAATATAAAATTCTATAAGCATTTTTCCCCTTTTAAAAGAATAGCTGATGAAAGGGATGTGCCAGATAAAGATGTTTTCCAAGATTTTTCATAGTGGTACTACACGATCCTGCAAAATTACCTTTCTCTGAATTGCATAAAGGTGGTTGATATATCTGCCTTGATGTACATTCCCCATACTGCTAGACATGTAGTGTGACTTGATGTGGCCACTGAGAATTTAATAGCCCTCACTTTCTCCCTTAATCCTCTTGACATAATCACGTGTCATTTAGGAACTAAAATATTTTATATTTTAGAATGTTCTCAGTTTATAAAATTACAGTGTTTTAACCTAGTCAAGGAGGCATACAACTCTGTGGAGAAAAGCAAAAGGTAAGAGGATTCAGTGGAAGAGAATTTTTTCTATGAGTTCAAGCTTGGAATACAGAACTAGAAAATATTAGTCTGAATGCTTGAAAAGAACAAGCAGAGAAGAAGAGAAGAATATGCTTTGGCATACATTTCAGCAGATATTGGTGAGAAATCTCAAGTCTTGGGAATCTAAGCACTGGTTTAATGCAAACTGATACTTGACCAAGACCTCCAAATTACATTGTAGAAAACAGGCTTTCACCATATGTGACTATAGCATTCAGTGGAAAACATTAACAGGCTTGTTTGATTGGTTTTTTATGTGGTTGGGGGTTTTTTTGGCTCGTTGTTTTGTTATTTTGGTTTGGTTTTTTGTTTAAATTGCATATTTGAATTGCTTCTTTGAATTGAATATTGCTTTGAGTAATCAAATCACTGTAAATGACTGTACTTTCTGCTCAGAGGCAATCCTGATTCCCCCACAAAAGTATTGGATCCAGGACCGAGGTAGCAACAAAGGTCCCAAAGTTATATAGTTCGAGTTGCACCGAATTTTTTATTTCAAGCTTAAATATTCCTGTTTATACTCCTACACTGACTCTCTAGCACTTTCCAGTTCTGTTGCTCTATCAGTTCTAACAAAAAAAGGCCTATAGCCGCATGTTACAGGGGTCATGTGTTTCAGTTCATGGTGTTAATGTTTCTACTTACAGGGCACTTGGGTTGATGGGCACAGGGTTGATGCTGGCTGGACACCAGGCACCCACCAAAGCTACTCTATCAGTCCTCTTTGCAACTGGGCAGGGGAGAGAAAATATAAGAAAATTTTCATTACTTAAGATAAGGGCTGGGAGAGATCACTCGCCAAATACTTTCACGGACAAAACAGACTCAAATTTGAGATATTAATTTAATTTGTTACTAAAAGTCTGAGCACGATTATGAGAAGTAAAATAAATCTTAAAACCAGATTTCCCTCACCCTTCCCCCTTCCCAGTTCTACCTTCCCTCCTCCAGCAGCGCAGGGAGATGGGGAATGGGGGTAATGGTCAGTTCATCACAGGATTTTTCCACCACTGCTCAGGGAGAAGAGTCCTTCTCCTGCTCTAGTGTGGGTTTCCTCCCACGGGAGACAATTTTCCACAAATTTCTCCAACATGAGTCCATCCCATGGGCAATTGTCCACAAACTGCTGTAAAGTGGGTCAGTCTTCCACTGGGTACAGTCGTTCAAGGACAGGCTGCTCCAGCGTGGGTCCCCAACAGGGTCACAAGCGCTACCAGGAAACCTGCTCCAGTGTGGACTCCTCTCTTCATGGTTCTACAGGTCCCTTCCAGAAGCCTGTTTCCATGGGTTCACAGCCCTCTCTCAGGCATCTTCCTGTTCTGCCATGGGTCTCCTCTATAGACTGTGGGTTGATCTCTGCATCCCAGTGTTCCTCCATGGGCTGCAGGGGCACAGCTGCTTCACCATGGACTGCACCATGGGCCAGGTTATTTCAGCTGCTATGCCTGAGACACCTCCTCCTCCTTCTTCTCCATGGACCTTGTTGTCTGCAGAGTTGTTCCTCTCCCATATTCTCACCCTGCTCTTCTCTGGCTGCAATTGCATCTGTGCAATTACTTCTTTTTCCTTCTTAAATATGTTATTGCAGAGGTGTTACCATTTCTAACTGGCCAACACTTGGCCAGTGGCACATCCATCTTGGAGCTGCCTGGCATTGGCTCTGCTGGACATAGAGGAAGCTTCTGGTAGCTTCTCACAGAAGCGTCCCTTGTAGCCCCCCAGTATCAAAACGTGGTGTAGCGGGTTCAGTTTGTAACCAGGTGGAAACACCAATTAGAGTGTAGTGGTTTTGTCCAAATACTCATTACTTACTTATTTACCTTCTGTGAGATAAGAATTAGGAAAAAGCAAAGCAAGCAGGCACAATACTTAAAAGAATATAAAGAAGTTTATTAACAGACCTAAAAGAAAGAAAAAGTCAGACTAAACCTTCAGAACACTTCTCCTCCCCGCACCTTTCTCCCTTCTACCATTGACAATGTAAAAAGACAACCCTTGAGATTTTCAGTCAGTTTGCCACTTCTATAATAACCTTTTTTCCAGTTCACTTAGGGAGAGGAGTCTCTCTTGCTCATGCCATGGAGACATCTTCACAAGAATTGCTCTCATGGCTTCAATGTCACAACAAGACAGCCGCCCAGGTTGGTTCTCTGCTCATATGTGAAAGTCCCTTCCCCCTACTTACAGCTCTCCCCACAACTGCTTTTGAGGGTCCAATCTTGAGCTACTGGGGTACCATTTTAAGGATGAGCCGTTCAGAAGCAAAGGTTCTCTTCACCTATCTCTGGGAGCATCTTCATCTCTAGGAACAGAGGTCTTCTCCTTCCCTGGGAGCAAGAATCCTCATCACTTCCATCTCTCCCTGTTCAAACTTCTCATCAACTTACAGCTACTTCAACATTTGCTCATTTCAGCACAGGTACTTTTGCTCACAATTACAGTCATTTGCTTATTTCAGCACAGGTACTTTTGCTCCCAAATACAATTTGAATACTTCACCCCCCATGCTTTCATGAAATTACAACAGGTACTCTGATGTACGCTCCATCACCATAGCATTACAACAGAATTTCAGCTTCTAAGCATCTCCTCTTTCTCCTCCCTCAGGGTTTCAGCTCTTCCTTCTTTACTGACTTTGGTGTCTCTCTGGTGCTCTCTTAACTTGCTATCACCTTACCCTCTTCTTCTGACTCGGGAGAGGATTGATGTCTGCAGGCTTCATCTGTTCTGGAGGAAACTTACAGCACTGAAAGGGTTAATCTCACCCGGCCCCACAGCTGGAATTTGCTTATCGCTGTTGGTCACATGAGCTTTGCCAGGCATCGCCTCAGACGAATCTTCAGCTGGAGTGGGGGGGGGTGTGGAGCTGCCTGCAGGTAACAGGGCTGTGGAGGGGGAAACTGTGGACGGAACAGGGCCACACAGCTCCAGGATGGCTGTGTCCCGGCCCGGCCTAGGGCACGCAGGGCCCAGCCTGGCCCAGCTGGGCCGCACGCACCCCCCCAGTTACCTCTCCCAAGGCCGGAAGAAAGAGAGAGCTTTCCCAGGGTTTGTTCATTCTTAAATGTGGATCACAGAGGCATGTCAAGCTCCTTAAGTGGCTTAAAAAGTTGCCAATATTCAAACTAGCCAGTTGATAGGTTCAGTCAGGTCATAGAGGAAGCTGTAAGCACCTCTTTGCAGGAGGATCAGTTCTGTAGCTATGCTAACCCATGACATGTGGCCACACGAACTAATATCACAAAAAATACAGGACTAAATATTGGGATCCTGTAACAGTTATTCTTCGGTCATCGTTCAGACTTGTTCTTGTAGAAGCCTTTAGCAGCATTCATTGCCCTGAGTTAAAACCCAGTTCCAACAAAATTCAACAGCCATGATGTATCTTTATTTTCAAGCACTAATGTGAGGCTGTGCTTAAGTTAAAGTACACTAAAGGCAAATGGGAAAAACAAACACATGTAGCCTAATAGTAAGCCAGGCATTGTTTAAAATTGTGCCTTCCGACTCTGCAAATATTTACTGACAAGAATGAATCTTTATCAGACAATAATTGAAATCTTGTTGCTGTTACATCTCTGTCGCGGAAGTAACTGCAATGAAGTCATATGAGTGTATTTGAACGAAATACATGGACAGTTGTCTGTCTGAGCACCTCTGTATAATTGCAGTGTTTAGGTGTCACAAATTATATGTCTTCTGAACTAATAAACAATATAATTTATACTGGATTCAAAAATGCAAGAAACAAAAGCTCATACAAACTCTCAACTTCTCAAAAGTTAGGAATACAGATTGGTATACGACTAAATAAATTGTATGAAATCATGCAGCTTTCAGACTTAAAAATTTAAAGAAAAAAGGAAATTATTAAAAATATGTGAATTTCATAAACTAAGCACACCTAGCAGCATCCTTGTGCTTATCTCTCCTGATAAGTAGAAAGTTCAGCAACGGTTCATCATGTTTTGCTATGTTTAATGTGATTTATTCATTGTCATCTCCTAGGAATATGTCTTTGTGACTAAGTCGATACCATGTTCAGGTCAGAGACATGAAAAACTTCCTATATTTGAAGTATTAAACATACAAGTATTACCAGCTGCCATTGCAAAGTTGCCATGCTGATTACACTTGAGCAAGAAAAAACAATGACAATAAAGTGATTTCCTGTCTTTTAAAATATGTTTCACAACTTCAAAATGGCAATATTTACTTCTAGGAGATTGTGTTTCCTCCTTTAATATTATAATCTTCAACTGCATCTTTGTACTTCTTGATAAAGGTGGGTTTTTTTCGCAAATGTTTATTATTTTAATGTGAGAAAATTTACTCTTTTTAATATATCCCTCCATCCGCCCTCTTTGTGTAGGACATATTTGCATCTTTAAAACTGCAACTTTTCTCAGAACCGAGAATTTGACATTAGAAGGTTGGTCTATTAATTTTCATGTCACTGATACAGACTTATTTCAGCCCTCTTCCCCTGTAATTTGTATCCCTAGTGTGAACTACAGTGCCAGTAATGCAGTAGAAAGCGCTAAGTACATTTGAGCTTGTGCAGAATTCATGTTATAAAGATGATAAGACCCTCCAAGGGAATAATTGCCTCACTACAGGGAGTGCAAATTGTTTGGCAACTGGTCTTTGTGTTGTCCTTTCTTTCTTGCAACTGGTTGACATCAGTACATATTAACAGCAAAGCTGATCAGCTGCAGAGCCAACAGATTCATAGATATTCGTTTTTTTTCCTAAAGATATTTATAGCAAAAGAATTGAATAGCTCACAGAGTGCTAATGAGATATAGAGCATTTGCACTTAAGCACTCCATGTAAATTCTAATCTAGGTTTTAGGGACATGTTTAGAGTATTTCTTGACACGTCTATTATTTCAGTGAGTGTTTTTCTCATAATCAACTGTATTAAAATAATGCATCAGAACAACACACTACAATCCTTGAAATATATTTGGGAAACTATAAGCAACTTCTTACCAAAAAATAATAATTTATGAAATAAAAACACAGAAAACAAAATTAGAGGAGAGGAGAGAAGAGGGTACAACCTGTTGACTGTCCCTGACTGTGTTATTGATGGTATTAAAGCAATGGCAGCTCAATGACTCCTGCAATAAGATTATCTTCTGTAACCTTTTAAAGTCCTATTGTCCTACTTACAATTTGACTTGATAAATCAACTTATGGTTTAATTGAAAATACTTATAAGCATTGTAAATAATGTGTATATGCATGTAGAAATGTGTGTGTTTAGTGACCTCTGAATATGAAGAAAATTGTACTCTTCCAAAACACATCATAGTTTTTTTAAAATCTCTTCACTTCACTGAAACATAGTTCATTTCTACCAAAAAACCTCCTGCAATTGTTTCATACTGATAGACTTCTACCAAGACATAAATTTCACTGAAAATATCTACTTTTAAGACTGTTGTCTTGCAACAAGACCGAACCTGAAATTTAAGTGAAAAATTATATGAAAGATATAATCCTCTTTGATTTTTCATTGCCTGTCATATGAAGATGTTTATGATGTGCACCCTCAAATGGGTACATCAATTCTGTAAACACAAAGTAAGTGTTATGCCACCACATGAGATGAATGGATAATATCCCACTCTACTAGCACAGTTAAATCTCAATGAAGTGCAGTTCCTTTACCCTAGCTTATGAATAGACCTCAGGAACAGAAATCTGGAATCTACCCCTTACTGTGAGCACCTACCAAAGGTGTCTCTGTGCAGAAGAAAAGAAGATTGAATCAGGGTTTAATCAACAACTGTTTTTCTGACAAGATATATTATTTTATTGCTGATTTGATAATAATTTAAGCTAGCAATTCAGGAAGTATTTTCAGCTAATGATATACTAATTCACAGGAAACTGCAGGATAGTATAAGTATTAAAAGAAAGAAAAAATTTGTGTTGATTTAATTTAACCAGACATTTGAGTACCTGAGATTTTAGTTTCCAAAAGCATGGAGTTTGAATCAACATCTAGTTTCTTCCAGTTCTCCTGCTATTGTCCAGTTATACCCCTTACCAGGAGACACCAGTACCTTCAACTTCTGTCTGCAGAAGAGCTGCTTTTGTAGATTATCTGTCTGCATTGAAACCCATAAAAACCTAACCAAAACCAAAACCCAGACAGACTGGATATTGCTAGATATTGAGATGTGTAAATGATGAGTGATCTGATCATTACAGCGTTTATCACTGTAATGATAAGGAAGGAAGGAAGGAAGGAAGGAAGGAAGGAAGGAAGGAAGGAAGGAAGGAAGGAAGGAAGGAAGGAAGGAATTCGGAAGGAAGGAA